>NC_053395.1:6475371-6530461 GCF_905171765.1 Bufo bufo | reverse complement strand
GGAGAGGATGACTGTAGGACAGGAGAATACAGTCTATTGCCCGCTGTTATCAGCCATTACAGGGGAGAGGATTACTGTAGGACAGGAGAATACAATCTATTGCCCCCTGTTATCAGCCATTTCAGGGGAGAGGATGACTGTAGGACAGGAGAATACAGTCTATTGCTCCCTGTTATCTGCCATTTCAGGGGAGAGGATGACTGTAGGACAGGAGAATACAATCTATTGCTCCCTGTTATCAGCCATTTCAGGGGAGAGGATGACTGTAGGACAGGAGAATACAGTCTATTGTCCCCTGTTATCAGCCATTTCAGGGAGAGGATGACTGTAGGACAGGAGAATACAGTCTATTGCCCCCTGTTATCAGCCATTTCAGGGGAGAGGATGACTGTAGGACAGGAGAATACTGTCTATTGCCCCCTGTTATCAGCCATTTCAGGGGAGAGGATGACTGTAGGACAGGA
Organism: Bufo bufo; assembly: GCF_905171765.1. NCBI lineage: Eukaryota > Metazoa > Chordata > Amphibia > Anura > Bufonidae > Bufo > Bufo bufo. The sequence goes on along the minus strand of NC_053395.1, from coordinate 6,529,997 downwards.
GAATACAGTCTATTGCCCCCTGTTATCAGCCATTTCAGGGGAGAGGATGACTGTAGGACAGGAGAATACAGTCTATTGCCCCCTGTTATCAGCCATTTCAGGGGAGAGGATGACTGTAGGACTGGAGAATACAGTCTATTGCCCCCTGTTATCAGCCATTTCAGGGGAGAGGATGACTGTAGGACAGGAGAATACAGTCTATTGTCCCCTGTTATCAGCCATTTCAGGGAGAGGATGACTGTAGGACAGGAGAATACAGTCTATTGCCCCCTGTTATCAGCCATTTCAGGGGAGAGGATGACTGTAGGACAGGAGAATACTGTCTATTGCCCCCTGTTATCAGCCATTTCAGGGGAGAGGATGACTGTAGGACAGGAGAATACAGTCTATTGCCCTCTGTTATCAGCCATTTCAGGGGAGAGGATGACTGTAGGACAGGAGAATACAGTCTATTGCCCCCTCTTATCAGCCATTTCAGGGGAGAGGATGACTGTAGGACAGGAGAATACAGTCTATTGCCCCCTGTTATCAGCCATTTCAGAGGAGAGGATGCCTGTAGGACAGGAGAATACAATCTATTGCCCCCTGTTATCAGCCATTTCAGGGGAGAGGATGACTGTAGGACAGGAGAATACAGTCTATTGCCCCCTGTTATCAGCCATATCAGGGGGGAGGATGACTGTAGGACAGGAGAATACAGTCTATTGCCCCCTGTTATCAGCCATTTCAGAGGAGAGGATGACTGTAGGACAGGAGAATACAGTCTATTGCCCCCTGTTATCAGCCATTTCAGGGGAGAGGATGACTGTAGGACAGGAGAATACAGTCTATTGCCCCCTGTTATCAGCCATTTCAGGGGAGAGGATGACTGTAGGACAGGAGAATACAGTCTATTGCTCCCTGTTATCAGCCATTTCTGGGGAGAGGATGACTGTAGGACAGGAGAATACAGTCTATTGCCCCCTGTTATCAGCCATTTCAGGGGAGAGGACGACTGTAGGACAGGAGAATACAGTCTATTGCTCTCTGTTATCAGCCATTTCAGGGGAGAGGATGACTGTAGGACAGGAGAATACAGTCTATTGCCCCCTGTTATCAGACATTTCAGGGGAGAGGATGACTGTAGGATAGGAGAATACAGTCTATTGCCCCCTGTTATCAGCCATTTCAGGGGAGAGGATGACTGTAGGACAGGAGAATACAGTCTATTGCTCTCTGTTATCAGCCATTTCAGGGGAGAGGATGACTGTAGGACAGGAGAATACAGTCTATTGCCCCCTGTTATCAGCCATTTCAGGGGAGAGGATGACTGTAGAACAGGAGAATACAGTCTATTGCTCCCTGTTATCAGCCATTTCAGGAAGGAGGATGACTGTAGGACAGGAGAATACAGTCTATTGCTTCCTGTTATCAGCCATTTCAGGGGAGAGGATGACTGTAGGACAGGAGAATACAGTCTATTGCCCCTGTTATCAGCCATTTCAGGGGGGAGGATGACTGTAGGACAGGAGAATACAGTCTATTGCCCCCTGTTATCAGCCATTTCAGGGGAGAGGATGACTGTAGGACAGGAGAATACAGTCTATTGCCCCTGTTATCAGCCATTTCAGGGGGGAGGATGACTGTAGAACAGGAGAATACAGTCTATTGCTCCCTGTTATCAGCCATTTCAGGAAGGAGGATGACTGTAGGACAGGAGAATACAGTCTATTGCTTCCTGTTATCAGCCATTTCAGGGGAGAGGATGACTGTAGGACAGGAGAATACAGTCTATTGCCCCTGTTATCAGCCATTTCAGGGGGGAGGATGACTGTAGGACAGGAGAATACAGTCTATTGCTCCCTGTTATCAGCCATTTCAGGGGAGAGGATGACTGTAGGACAGGAGAATACAGTCTATTGCCCCTGTTATCAGCCATTTCAGGGGGGAGGATGACTGTAGGACAGGAGAATACAGTCTATTGCCCCCTGTTATCAGCCATTTCAGGGGAGAGGATGACTGTAGGACAGGAGAATACAGTCTATTGCCCCCTGTTATCAGCCATTTCAGGGAAGAGGATGACTGTAGGACAGGAGAATACAGTCTATTGCCCCCTGTTATCAGCCATTTCAGGGGAGAGGATGACTGTAGGACAGGAGAATACAGTCTATTGCCCCCAGTTATCAGCCATTTCAGAGGAGAGGATGACTGTAGGACAGGAGAATACAGTCTATTGCCCCCTGTTATCAGCCATTTCAGGGGAGAGGATGACTGTAGGACAGGAGAATACAGTCTATTGCCCCCTGTTATCAGCCATTTCAGGGGAGAGGATGACTGTAGGACAGGAGAATACAGTCTATTGCTCCCTGTTATCAGCCATTTCAGAGGAGAGGATGACTGTAGGACAGGAGAATACAGTCTATTGCTCCCTGTTATCAGCCATTTCAGGGGAGAGGATGACTGTAGGACAGGAGAATACAGTCTATTGCCCCCTGTTATCAGCCATTTCAGAGGAGAGGATGACTGTAGGACAGGAGAATACAGTCTATTGCTCCCTGTTATCAGCCATTTCAGGGGAGAGGATGACTGTAGGACAGGAGAATACAGTCTATTGCTCCCTGTTATCAGCCATTCTGTTGGCAAGCTATAAAACACAGTAATTCTCACCGCTCCCACCAGTCTGTGTCCTGGCTTTACACACAGACATGTGCGCGGTGATTGGGTGGATGGCTCCCGTCAGTGGTGCGGGGCCCAGGAAGAGATGGTGATGGGCGCAGTATTATTCAGGGTACGTTATACCATTGTAAGCGTTTAGTGATAAATTTCACTCGGCTGCAGAACCTTTTTATGCACCTGTGATGTCATGGACTCAGGTAGTGACACATCAGGCTGCAGCTGAAAAGGGCGACGCTCCTCTAGGATTATCCGCGTCCTGCTCCGACCGCTGTGTCCTTTCCATTTACTTCAGTACGGCGGCCATAACGGCACAAGCAGCGACGCGATGCAATATCTGCAGTAGGTGAGATCACTGGCAGCTCCACCGCTGTCCTGGGGTAAGAGGCCGTCGCCACCAGATGGCGAGATGATCCGTAACACCGCAATATGACAGATAAATTGCACAATGAACACACACACCGCTGCAATCATCTGTAAGCGTTTATTTCTGACTGCCGTTCCTCACACCACCTGCAGGGGGTCGCGGTCGCTCTGGGACATCACCACCTCCACCTTCCCCTCTAAATGCTGTGTGATCTGTGCCGCAAGCTCCCGCAGATACCCCCGCTCCGAGTTACTGTGCTCACACAGGATGACGCTGCGACCCTCCGCCACCGCATCCAGCACCTCGTGATGCGACATCTCACCTGGGGAAGGAACAGGGCGCTCTCATCATGTGGAACAGGAAAAGGAATGTACAGAAAGAGAAGAACAAGGCTGCTTTCCTCCAAAAACAGCGCCCCCTACATTCACAGGTTGTGTGTGGTATTGCAGCTCAGCTACAGTCACATCAAAGGAGCTGAGCTGCAATACCAGGCACAACCTGTGGACAGGGGGGGGCGCTGTTTTAGGAAGAGTACAGCTATGTTGTTTTCACCTACCCCCCTTCCTTAGTCAAACCTTTGCTCATATATCTACTGCTGGAAGTCCGCTATGTTGGGTGCCTTTCATAGACCCCTGAACGGACTACCTGTCCCTTCCCCCATATTATGCACAATGACACTCAGGAACCTGCTGGGGGCGCTGAATGCCTGCGGTAAGTGGCCCCCAGATATGGACTCCATGAGCCGTGGTCACTCCGGTTACCTGTGAGGTAGAGATCAGCGGGGACACCACTTAATATGCTGCCTCCCGAGCCGGCGCATACGGCCATCACACTCACAGAGGATTCTGGGAAAATAAAGAAGGTGTAAGGAAAAAAAATCCCCCAGGGAGAGAGGAGATCAGTAGATTATGTGATGGGGTCACACTCACCCAACGTCTTCCCTCGCCCCAAGGCGAGACGCAGGTGCTTGAGGCCAACATGACTCTTCACACGCTCTACAGCAGCTGCAATGGACACCGGCTCCGACAGAGTGCAGAGGCGACCCATCCCCGTGTCCAGCAGAGGGGGCTAGAGACACAAAAACATTACCACCTAGAGTAGCTGTACCACCTGTGACCACCAGAGGGGGCTAGAGACACAAAAACATTACCACCTAGAGGAGCTGTACCACCTGTGACCAACAGAGGGGGCTAGAGACACAAATACAGTCCTGATCAAAAGTTTAAGACCACTTGAAAAATGGCAAACAATCCTATTTAGCCTGGCTGGATCTTAACAAGGTTCCAAGTGGAGCTTCAACATGCAACAAGAATAAATGGGAGGGAGACAAAACATTTTTTGAGCATTCAATTTAATGAAAACAACAAATAAACTGAAACAGGCTGTTTTTCAGCTGATCAAAAGTTTAGGACCACACCTCCAAAAAAAAACTAAACCCCCCCAAAACAGAAATCCAACTTCCAAACATGAGCTCAGTAATGAGTAGCTCCGCCGTTATTGTTTCGGCATGCTTGATGCAAGCGTTTCCATGAGGTGAGTGGGAACATTTCTCCAAGTGGTGAAGACGGCCGCACGAAGGCCATCTACTGTCTGGAACTGTCGTCCATTTCTGTAAACTTCCCTGGCCATCCATCCCCAAAGGTTCTCAATTGGATTTAGATCAGGGGAACACGCAGGATGTGCCAAAAGAGTGATGTTCTTCTCCTGGAAGAAGTCCCTTGTCCTGCGGGCATTGTGTGCTGTAGCGTTGTCCTGTTACCACACAGACGAGGGTCCTCAGTCATGAGGAATGCTCTCTGCCACATCTGGACATAGCCGGCGGCCGTTTGACGCCCCTGCACTTCCTGAAGCTCCATTGTTCCACTGAAGGAAGAAGCCCCCCAGACCATTATGGCGCCCCCTCCACTGTGGCGCGTAGAAAGCATCTCAGGTGGGATCTGCTTGTCATGCCGGTAACGGTGGAAACCATCAGAACCATCAAGGTTACATTGTTTCTCATCATAGAATAAAACTTTCTTCCACCTTTGAATGTCCCATGTTTGGTTCTCTCTTGCAAAGTCCCAACGAGCAGTTCTGTGGCGTTCAAGGAGACGAGGTTTTTGAAGACGTTTTTTGTTTTTGAAGCCCTTCAGTCTCAGATGCCGTCTGATGGTTATGGGGCTGCAGTCAGCACCAGTAAGGGCCTTAATTTGGGTCGAGGATCGTCCAGTGTCTTGACGGACAGCCAATTGGATCCTCCGGCTCAGTGCTGATGAAATGTTTTTGGGTCTTACTGCGTCCCACCTCAGCAGCGATGGCGCGCTGTGAGAGACCCTGCTGATGCAGTTCAACAACCCGACAACGTTCAAAAAGGGAGAGTTTTTTTGCCTTTGCCATCACAACGTGTGACTACCTGACAGAAAGTGACAATGAATCCACATCTTTGCACCGATTTGGCCTTTTAAAGGCATGGGGTCCTAAAATGTGGATCAGCTTATCAGCCTGTTTCAGCTTAATCGTTGTTTTCATTAAATTGAATGCTCAAAAAATGTTCTGTCTCCCTCCCATTTCTTCTTGTTGCATGTTGAAGCTCTACTTGGAACCTTGTGAAGATCCAACAATGTAAAATATGATTTTTTTGCCATTTTTCAAGTGGTCTTAAACTTTTGATCAGGACTGTACATTACCGACTAGAGGAGGTGTACCACCTGTGACCACCAGAGGGGGGTAGAGACGTATCCAGGGGAAGGGGCAAGTGAGGTATTATACCCCGGGGGTCTATATGACCAGTGTCCAGCAGAGGGCGACAGTGAGACACAGATTATACCCCGGGGGTCTATATGACCGGTGTCCAGCAGAGGGGGACAGTGAGACACAGATTATACCCCGGGGGTCTATATGACCGGTGTCCAGCAGAGGGGGACAGTGAGACACAGATTATACCCCCGGGGGTCTATATGACCGGTGTCCAGCAGAGGGCGACAGTGAGACACAGATTATACCCCGGGGGTCTATATGACCTGTGTCCAGCAGAGGGCGACAGTGAGACACAGATTATACCCCGGGGGTCTATATGACCGGTGTCCAGCAGAGGGGGACAGTGAGACACAGATTATACCCCGGGGGTCTATATGACCGGTGTCCAGCAGAGGGGGACAGTGAGACACACATTATACCCCGGGGGTCTATATGACCGGTGTCCAGCAGAGGGCGACAGTGAGACACAGATTATACCCCGGGGGTCTATATGACCGGTGTCCAGCAGAGGGCGACAGTGAGACACAGATTATACCCCGGGGGTCTATATGACCTGTGTCCAGCAGAGGGCGACAGTGAGACACAGATTATACCCCGGGGGTCTATATGACCGGTGTCCAGCAGAGGGGGACAGTGAGACACAGATTATACCCCGGGGGTCTATATGACCGGTGTCCAGCAGAGGGGGACAGTGAGACACACATTATACCCCGGGGGTCTATATGACCGGTGTCCAGCAGAGGGCGACAGTGAGACACAGATTATACCCCGGGGGTCTATTTGACCTGTGTCCAGCAGAGGGGGACAGTGAGACACAGATTATACCCCGGGGGTCTATATGACCGGTGTCCAGCAGAGGGGGACAGTGAGACACAGATTATACCCCGGGGGTCTATATGACCGGTGTCCAGCAGAGGGGGACAGTGAGACACACATTATACCCCGGGGGTCTATATGACCGGTGTCCAGCAGAGGGCGACAGTGATACATAGATTATACCCCGGGGGTCTATATGACCTGTGTCCAGCAGAGGGGGACAGTGAGACACAGATTATACCCCGGGGGTCTATATGACCGGTGTCCAGCAGAGGGGGACAGTGAGACACACATTATACCCCGGGGGTCTATATGACCTGTGTCCAGCAAAGGGCGACAGTGAGACACAGATTATACCCCGGGGGTCTATATGACCGGTGTCCAGCAGAGGGGGACAGTGAGACACACATTATACCCCGGGGGTCTATATGACCCGTGTCCAGCAGAGGGCGACAGTGATACATAGATTATACCCCGGGGGTCTATATGACCTGTGTCCAGCAGAGGGGGACAGTGAGACACAGATTATACCCCGGGGGTCTATATGACCGGTGTCCAGCAGAGGGGGACAGTGAGACACAGATTATACCCCCGGGGGTCTATATGACCTGTGTCCAGCAAAGGGCGACAGTGAGACACAGATTATACCCCGGGGGTCTATATGACCGGTGTCCAGCAGAGGGGGACAGTGAGACACACATTATACCCCGGGGGTCTATATGACCGGTGTCCAGCAGAGGGCGACAGTGATACACAGATTATACTGTTTTACCTTCTGCAGGGTGAGCAGCTCCGCGCCCCTATAAGCCTCTGGGTCCTCGGACAGAATGGCGAGCGCCTGCAGCAGAGCATTGTGGGAGCAGCTGAGCCGGACACGGGCCTCGCCTTCCTTCTCGCTCCTGGATGAAGGGCAGAGTCAGCAAATACCGCCACCATACATATACCGTATATACACGCAGGATCTGTACTCACCTGAGCGGGAAGGTGCGCAGACTCGCCCCCTGCAGGGCGCTCACCCTGCTCAGCACAGACTCCGGGACGTTCCCCCCGAACTCCAGGATGTGCCCGTATCCAGTGGGGTGAGAGAGGGCGGTGGAGGCGCGGAGCGGCACGGACACACAGGGCCCTGTACACACAGACAACCAGCCGTCAGGGCCCTGAGGGCAGCAGGACTTATTTACAGAGTGCCCCTTTAAATACGGATGGCTCACCCAGGGCTCGCCCCAGCCAGTCGTTGACCCCGTTGGCGAGGGCGTCGCAGGCCGTGTGCGGAGAATAGACCGCCAGCCGATTCTCCAGAGCCCGCACCATCAGCCGCTCCTTCCAGTGGGCGCAGGTCAGACGCTTCAGGGCCTTGAAGATGGGCGGGTGATAGGACAGGAGCAGCTCTGCCCCCGCCCCCAGCGCCTCCTCCAGCACCGCCTCCGTCAGGTCATTGGTCAGCAGCATCTTACGCACCTGGTGGGGGGGGCTCGGCTCCACCAAGAGGCCAACGTTATCCCAGCTCTCCGCCAGGGCCGGGGGCGCCAGCGCGTCCAGACGGGAGACCACCGAGGACAGGTCCATCACGTGGCGGCGAGGAGGGGGGCGCAAAGACACCGCGAGGAGGAGGAGGGGCCGACAATGCCGCATTCAGGGGAGGAGTCTGGAGGCGGAGACAAGAAGAGAGGGACATGCGCGATCAGCGACGTCTCCAGAGATGCCACCTTCATTTTTTTAAGGGGGGCGGGGCTAAGCCGCCAACGCACATGATAAATGGTGTTTACATACACCGCGGACGTAACCATTGCGGGGCGATGCTCAGGGGGGTCACCACGTGGAATATCGGGGGGTCACCACGTGGAATATCAGGGGGAGGGCACCCACCGCGTGGGATTATCGGGGGGGGGGGGGCCACAGCTGGCCCCAGAGCCCGACCCTAGCGCAGCCGCCTTCTAATATGGCAGAACACGGGGCCCAGCTGTGGTCACCCAGCACTGACAGGATTTGAAGGGCCAGAACCCAGAGTGCCAGCCTGAGGTGGCTGATAACAGGGAGCAGTAGATGGGATGGAGCTGACTGTAGAAGGCTGGCCGCCCAGGACACTCACAGCTAATAACACACAGTCCCTGCACTCACCAATCCTGCCCAACAAGTCACCGCCTGAAGCTTCAGCGCGCCGCCATCTTTTTACACCCAAATCTTGCGTCACTTCCATTCCGACAGGAAAAGGCCGCCATCTTGGTACACCCAGCTCCCTCGCTCTGCAGCCTTAGTCTCGCGAAGAGAGAGTGGGCACGTGACAGGAAGTAGACCATGTTACTACACCCACCACAAGACGGGAGGAAACAGCGGGGGCGTCCATGTTAGTACACCCGGCTCAGGCAGCGCTGCCTCGGCTCCATCTTCCCCTTGGACACGATGGTGAGTCCTGTGTCGGCGCCACCGCCATGTTCTGCCATGTTCCTTGTGTTTCTGGTGCCCCCTCCTCGTCATTGTCCCACCGGACAGGGATATGATGCGGTACCGCGGGGGCGTCTCTCAGCGCCGTCGCCGTAAGTTGCGGGTTCTAACCGTGCCTGCCTCCATGAAATGATCTTACATAGTTTGCAGTTATGTTCCTGGCGCTGAGCAGAGTCCACCCCTTGCCGGGACACGTCTGACGCCATTTTCTGTGTTTCAGGCCGTGACGCTTCATACAGATTTGGGCGACATCAAAATTGAGGTGTTCTGTGAGCGCGCCCCGAAGGCGAGTGAGGTGAGTGACCCTGGGAAAGGGGGGTGGGGGGTGCCGCGCCGCTCTTACCGGGGAAACGACACGTGCTACAGTATGAATTGTGCGGCGGATGCCGCCATCTTGGCTGGCACCTCACCATGAGTGAATGAAGCGGAGGGCAGCGTTGCCCCTGCGTCACTGTTGGGGGAGGGGTCACATGCGCCTCCATCGCTGACTCCTCCGTCTTTTCTGACAGAACTTCTTGGCGCTCTGCGCCAGTAACTACTACAACGGCTGCCTCTTCCACCGCAACCTCAAAGGCTTCATGGTGCAGACCGGGGACCCCACAGGTGAGGGCGCCGCTGATCCCGTACGCCGTGCCTCCACCGGGGCCGCCGCTTATCCTGTGCTTCTCCTCCAGGGACGGGGAAGGGCGGTGAGAGCATCTGGGGGCGCAGGTTCGAGGACGAGTTCAGCGAATACCTGAAGGTGAGCAGAGGCGCTTTGTGGCGGAGCGGTGAGGAGCCGCCGCCGTCTTCCGTGTTGTGTGGATTACTGACGACCGTCTCTCTCCCCCAGCACAACGTGCGCGGCGTCGTCTCCATGGCGAACAGCGGCCCCAATACCAACTCCTCGCAGTTCTTCATCACCTACGGAAAACAGCCGCATCTGGACATGAAGTACACCGTGCTCGGGAAGTAAGTGGCTGGGAGTGTACAGCAGCACAGAGGATTTCAGGAGAGGGGTCTGGCTGGGAGCTGCAGTGCCTTGAAAAAGTATTCACACCCCCTGAACTTTCCCACCTTCCATCCACAAACGTCAATGTATTTTATTGGGATTTTCTGTGACGACACAAAGGAGGAGAAGATGGGACACAGTGCGTTAGTATTCACACCCCCGAGTCAGTCTCTTGGGGTCGGTCTCCACCAGCTTTTCACATCTAGAGGGCGACGTTTTTGCCCATTCCTCTGCGCAGAAGAGCTCGCGCTCAGTCAGATTGGGGGGAGAGAGTCTGTGGACAGTAAGTCTCAGGTCTTGCCCCAGATTCTCAGGGGGATTCAGGTCTGGACACCAAGAGGCTGTGATCTCAACCCTTCCATTGTAGCTCTGGCCGGATGTTGAGGGTGGTTGTCCTGCTGGAAGGTGAACCTGCGCCCCAGTCTCTACCAGGTTTTCCTCCAGTATTTAGCTCCATCTTCCCATCACCCCTGACCCTCTCCCAGCGTGATGCTGCCACCGCCATGTCTCGCCGGGGGTCGGTGCGTTCAGGGGGATGTACAGGGTTAATTTCCACCACACACAGGATTTCCCCCTGGGTCTCCTCTGACCACAACACCTTCTTCCACAGGTTTTCTGTGTCTCCCACGTGGCTTGTGGTAAACTGCAGAAAGGACTCCTCCTTGTGGCTGCTTCCAGAGATGGCTTTCTTCTCGTCTTCCATAAGGGCCAGATTTGCGGAGTCCGCGACTAAGGGTCCGTTCGCACGTCCGCATCTAATCTGCAATTTTTGCAGAATGGGAGCGGACCCGTTCATTTCAATGGGGCTGCAAAAGATGTGGACAGCACACCGTGTGATGTTCGTATCCGCACTCCCATTCCGCGGCCCCGCAAAAACAATATAGAGCATGTCCTATTCTTGTCCGCGGTCAAGAATAGGCATTTTTATCATAGTGCGGTCCGCAAAACACTTGTGGACGTGTGATCGGACCCTAAGGCTGGTTTCACACGTGTCTGCGGGGGCTCCCGTTCTGACCTGCGAAGCACTAGCATAGCTTTATGTCAGTGTCGTACAATACATTCCAGAACTCTAAGGGTTAATGCTATGCCACCCTTTTGGCGTTACGTAGGTCAGCACGGGAGCTCCCGCAGTCACACGCTGAGAGTCTAACGCATTGAAACCAGCCTGCGGACAGGTTCTCCTCCACAGTGACCACGGCCTCCTGGCTGCTTCTCTGATTAGTGCTCTCCTTGTTTGGGCTGTCGGTGTAGGTGGACGGCCGTGTCCTGCAGCTCGTCCACGCGACCTCCATGTTCGGATGATGGATTGAACAGTGCTCCGTGAGATGTTCAGAGCTTGGGATATTCTTTATAACCTAACCCGGATTTACACTTCTCCACAACTTTATCCCTGACCTGTCTGGTGTGTTCCTTTTGGTTTTCATGATTCTGTTTGATCCCTGATGTTCTCTAACAAACATCTGAGGCCTTCACAGAACAGCTGGAGTTGTACTGAGAAGACATCACACACAGGTGGACTCGATTATTAACGAGGTGACTTCACACTGATCAGAGTACAGGGGGCCGAATACTAATGCGCCCCACACTGTCCAGATTCTACTTTTTTGACAACCATGTATCATTTTCTATTCACTTCACACATACTTGCTACTTTGTGTTGTTCTATCACATAAAATGCACTTAATTTGTGGGTTTAACTTGAAAAATGTGGAAAAGTAAAAGGGGTGTGAATACTTTTTCATGGCACTGTACATAGTGGAAGGGACAGAGTCCCAGCAGCACAGAGGATTTCAGGAGAGGAGTGTGCTGATCCAGTGGGAGGTCACAGGCTGAGAGTTACTCAGTGGGAGGAGCAGGTCTCCAGCAGCACAGAGGATTTCAGGAGAGGAGTGTGCTGATTTTGTGGGAGGTCACAGGCTGAGAGTTACTTAGTTGGAGGCGCAGGGTCCCAGCAGCACAGAGGATTTCAGGAGAGGAGTGTGCTGATCTGATGGAGGTCACAGGAAGAGAGTTGCATAGTGGAAGGGGCAGGGTCCCAGCAGCACAGAGGATTTCAGGTCTTTCTGGAATGACTTTCTGTATGTCACACTTCTACAGAGTCATCGATGGACTGGACACATTGGATGAACTGGAGAAACTCCCAGTACATGAGAAATCCTTCCGACCACTGACAGAAGTGCGAATCAAAGATGTCACCATACACGCCAACCCCTTTGCCCTCTGACCTGTACAGGGCGCACAGATGACCCGTCTGGACTCCTGCATCCTGCCCTCCAGTCATCTGTATCAGATGCTACATTGTGTACAACAGCAGTGCAGAGTCTTTCAGGGGCTCAGTGTGTGTAATACGTCCTGTACTGCCCGGTCTCCTGCCGCAAGGATATTCAGGTTCACATCCAGACATCAGGTGACAGATGTCTTCTGGGTTTTGTTTTTTGAGTATTTTTATAAAAATTTTGGTGAAAAATAAAATAAAAAAATACATTTTCTTTAAGGACTCGGCCTTATTTCCCCTTAAGGACTTGGCCATTTTTTGCAAATCTGACCAGTGTCACTTTAAGTGCTGATAACTTTAAAACGCTTTCACTTATCCAGGCCGTTCTGAGATTGTTTTTTCGTCACATATTGTACTTCATGACACTGGTAAAATTGGTTCAAAAAAGTTAATTTTTTGCATAAAAAAATACCATATTTACCAAAAATTTTGAAAAATTTGCAAATATCAAAGTTTCAGTTTCTCTACTTCTGTAATACATAGTAATACCCCCAAAAATTGGGATGACTTTACATTCCCCATATGTCTACTTCATGTTTAGATCATTTTGGGAATGATATTTTATTTTTTGGGGATGTTACAAGGCTTAGAAATTTAGAAGCAAATCTTGAAATTTTTCAGAAATTTACAAAAACCCAATTTTTAGGGACCACTCAGTGCTCCAGACTAAAAAAAATACCTAGCAGCCATTGGCTCCTGAACTGAAAAATTTAGGAGCCAAATCGAAACCGACTCAAAATTTTGGTATCGTGACAACGGGTTGTTTTGATACCAAAATTTTGATTCACTTTCGTCACCATAAAAAAGTATTGCGATACTCGATACCGCCCAAAAAAAAAAACACCAAAAAAAGCCGCGTGTATTTCGCATTTTATGAAACATTCGGCCCATAATAGAACAGTCCTATCCTATTTTTTGTGGTGACTAAAAAATGGCGAATGCTCACCGCATAGGAGATATTTTTTAATAATTTAATAGTTTGGACAGCGCTATGTAATATGTTTATTTATTTATTGTTTATATATTTTATATGTAAAATTGGGAAAGGGGGGGATTTAAACTTAATATTTTAGGGCACTTTCACACTAGCGTTTTTCATTTCCGGCGCTGAGTTCCGTCCTAGGGGCTCTATACCAGAAAAGAACTGATCAGGCATATCCCCGTGCATTCTGAATGGAGAGTAAGGGCTCTTTCACACCTGCGTTCTTGTCTTCCGGCATAGAGTTCCGTCGTCGGGGCTCTATGCCGGAAGAATCCTGATCAGTTTTATCCTAATGCATTCTGAATGGAGAGAAATCCGTTCAGGATGCATCAGGACGTCTTCAGTTCAGGACCGGAACGTTTTTTGGCCGGAGAAAATACCGCAGCATGCTGCGCTTTTTGCTCTGGCCAAAAATCCGGAACACTTGCCGCAAGGCCGGATCCGGGATTAATGCCCATTGAAAGGCATTAATCTGGATCCGGCCTTAAGCTAAACGTCGTTTCGGCGCATTGCCGGATCCGACGTTTAGCTTTTTCTGAATGGTTACCATGGCTGCAAGGACGCTAAAATCTTTATTTTAGGGACACTAAAGTTTCTGATCCCCGCGGATCAGAAACTGCAGAAAGCGCAGCAAACCGCAGGTCTGAATTGACCTGTGGTTTGCGGCGATTGCCGCTACGGGGGTCACATGACCCCCCCCCCCCCCGGCGTTGTGACAGGATGCCGGCTGAATGATTTCAGCCGGCATCCCGTTCCGATTAACCCCCGCGGCCCCGGAATAACGATTTAAAGTTAGGACGTACCGGTACGCCCTGCGTCCTTAAGGGGTTAATATAATATCTGTGATGGAGTCAGTCCTAATATCTATGGGAGGCTGATCTCCTGATGATGTGGGTGGTATAAGTGTGTGCGCTGTGGAGGACCTGGCTGAGGATGCAGGTGAGACACTGAGTGAGTCCTGCTTCAATAGAATACATTGAGTCTGTAACGGATCCGCTTCCGTTAATGGACGCTTCCTAGCTTGCGCCAAGGACCACAAGCACCGCACTGGACACCACAAGCACCGCAGACTCCACAACCGCCGTAGCTTAACTGGAGCCGCGCCGTCTTCCTTCCACCCTGAATGAACCTCCAGCATTCAGGACCGTGTGGGAAAGATCTCTCCTCCAGGGAATATGCAGAGCATAGCAATCCCCAGCGTGATGCAGCAATTCCCTCCAATAACGAGACAAGGCTGCGTTTTGAAGGGTTAGAAAAACATGAACTGAGCTGAACTCTTTATTGAGGGCTACCCGCCCGTATTTATGCAGGTCCCCACAATGCATCATGGTTTCCTTCTCTCTGCCCTGGAGACACCCGAAGTGCAATTCAATTATCTCCCAGGACAAAGGGAAATCACCAATACACATGTGGGAACAATAGGAGAGGAATTACCACCCGAATACACACAATCCTCCCTTCTGTCTGGGATATAATTATGGATTAACATAACTATCACAGACAGTAAAAATACAGTTTTTAAACATACACTGTAACTTTAAAACCATACATCCCATCTCCATAAAAATTACATATTTAAACTCAGCATACATCAAACATAAACACTCCCAAAAATCACACAAATCCCTCCAGCGGATCAAAAGTTAAGTGAAGTCCTTTATGACCGACCGCAAGCACAATTTCCTGCCCGAAACAGTTCCATAGATTTGGGCTGTGCGGTCGGTCAATTTCATGCAGAAAACGACTAAGTCCCATCTTCGAACGGGACTTAGTCTCTGGAGCTGAAAGTTCAGTATGGAAGAAGGTAATATGTCCCGGGGCCATAGTCGTAGGGCAGGAGGCTAGCCATAAGTCCTCTACAATGCCCAGTGGCAAATGGCAGTTTGTCACACATCTCCCCTTTGGGGGGGAAGGCTAACCAGGCACCTGACCTTCTGTCGGTCAGTGCCTCCGTTAGTCGATCCACCAACCCACAGTAACCAGATGCCCGAGTAGCCCACCCACAACAAACAGGTACAAGGGTGACCCACCCACAAGAAACAGTTACTGCACCTGGGTATTTTGCTGTGGTGATGAGGCAACATGCTGTGGGGACTTGAGGGAGGGCAGAGGCCGACTGCACTCTGCCCAGCTGCCAGCTCTTCTGCTGGGGTGCTGAGACCATAGTCCGGCTCAGTAGCCAGAGGAACATGGGAGTCAGCAGGGATTAACATCGCCTCTGTTAACCCTGAGGCCACGTTAGGAGTTAACTGGGGAGGGGAATTTGTACTTACCCCCTCCTCCTGTTGTCCTGGTGAGGGTAGTGGGGGATCTGGACAGGCTGTCCAGCATCCCGGTAGGTCAGGCGCAGAGACCACGGTCCCATCTGCGCCGTCTGGGCGATTGGTGTCTCCCCTTGTTATGGTAAGCTGCCGCTGGGGAGAGAGGGTGCTTCGCTCCTCTCCCTGAAACACAGGCTGCCGCTGGGGAGGAAGGACGACACCTTCAGCTCCCTGGGGTACACACTGCCGCTGGGGGAAAAGGAGGACACCTTCAGCTCCCTGGGGTTCACACTGCCGCTGGGGGGGAAGGACGACACCTTCGGCCCCCTGGGGTACACACTGCCGCTGGTGGGGAAGTACGTCAACTTCAGCTCCCTGGGGTTCACACTGCCGCTGGGGGGGAAGGACGACACCTTCGGCCCCCTGGGGTACACACTGCCGCTGGGGGGGAAGGACGACACCTTCGGCCCCCTGGGGTACACACTGCCGCTGGGGAGGAAGGACGACACCTTCAGCTCCCTGGGGTACACACTGCCGCTGGGGGGGAAGGAGGACACCTTCAGCTCCCTGGGGTTCACACTGCTGCTGAGGGGGAAGGACGACACCTTCGGCCCCCTGGGGTACACACTGCCGCTGGTGGGGAAGTACGTCACCTTCAGCTCCCTGGGGTTCACACTGCCGCTGGGGGGGAAGGACGACACCTTCGGCCCCCTGGGGTACACACTGCCGCTGGGGGGGAAGGACGACACCTTCGGCCCCCTGGGGTACACACTGCCGCTGGGGGGGAAGGACGACACCTTCGGCCCCCTGGGGTACACACTGCCGCTGGGGAGGAAGGACGACACCTTCAGCTCCCTGGGGTACACACTGCCGCTGGGGGGGAAGGAGGACACCTTCAGCTCCCTGGGGTTCACACTGCTGCTGAGGGGGAAGGACGACACCTTCGGCCCCTGGGGTACACACTGCCGCTGGGGGGGAAGGACGACACCTGCGGCCCCCTGGGGTACACACTGCCGCTGGGGGGGAAGGACGACACCCTCGGCCCCCTGGGGTACACACTGCCGCTGGGGGGGAAGGACGACACCTTCGGCTCCCTGGGGTTCACACTGCCGCTGGGGAGGAAGGACGACACCTTCGGCCCCCTGGGGTTCACACTGCCGCTGGGGGGGAAGGACGACACCTTCGGCCCCCTGGGGTACACACTGCCGCTGGGGGGGAAGGACGACACCTTCAGCCCCCTGGGGTACACACTGCCGCTGGGGGGGGAAGGACGACACCTTCGGCCCCCTGTAACTCACGTTTTCGCTGGGGCGCAGGGACGGAATACTTCGCTATCTCTGCCCGATATTCTGCTTCCTGCTGCAGATACTCCGCCAGTTCTCTCCTCACTTCCGGTACCAGTTCCTCTGTTAGGTGGGGCCCGTAGATAGCCAACCGCCTCTTCAGCATAGCGTCAAACCGTACGTGGCTATACCAATACTCCAGTTTTGCTTGGTGTTCCCAGGATGCTGCTCCTTGCACTAGGGAAGCCATCCCACCGCTTGCCACCAATGTAACGGATCCGCTTCCGTTAATAGACGCTTCGTAGCTTGCGCCGAGGACCACAAGCACCGCACTGGACACCACAACCACCGCTGACTCCACAACCGCCGTAGCTTAACTGGAGCCGCGCCGTCTTCCTTCCACCCTGAATGAACCTCCAGCATTCAGGACCGTGTGGGAAAGATCTCTCCTCCAGGGAATTGCTGCATCACGCTGGGGATTGCTATGCTCTGCATATTCCCTGGAGGAGAGATCTTTCCCACACGGTCCTGAATGCTGGAGGTTCATTCAGGGTGGAAGGAAGACGGCGCGGCTCCAGTTAAGCTGCGGTGGTTGTGGTCCTTGGCGCAAGCTAGGAAGCATCCATTAACGGAAGCGGATCCGTTACAGAGTCACAGATGCGGCAGGTGGTCCACACCGATGGGCTAGGAAGAAGAAGGCCTGTCCTTGCCCAGAGCCGCAGTACAGGAATCTGGATGGTGCAGATGTTCTTTCTTAGACTCTGCCGATCATTGACGTTACAAGCGCTGCCCGATGCCCCGGTTACTGACCGGAGCAGATGATGGCCTGCGAGGTGGTATCACCTGGTAGGAGGCGACGTTCGCTGCTCTCACCGGATAACCGCACAGTCGGTGGACGGAGTCCTGGCTGGCTCGCCAACTATGTAAGAACCTGCAGACCTCTGGGCTGTTCATCACGTCAGAGTAGTGAACATCCACGAGGTGCAGCCTCAGCCTGATGATGTCATCTGTACCAGTCTGAGCAAGACTATGAAGGTGTGAATGGCTCCTATAGGCTCACATGCAAATATGTGTTTGGCCTCACTAGGTAGGATTAGGATTTTTACTTACAATAAAGTAACTTCAATTAGCTGAAGACGACCACACATTAGATGGAAGCCGGCCCCGCGCATGCGATGGAAGCCGGCCCCGCGCATGCGATGGAAGCCGGCCCCGCGCATGCGATGGAAGCCGGCCCCGCGCATGCGATGGAAGCCGGCCCCGCGCATGCGATGGAAGCCGGCCGCGCGCATTAGATGGAAGCCGGCCCCGCGCATTAGATGGAAGCCGGCCCCGCGCATTAGATGGAAGCCGGCCCCGCGCATTAGATGGAAGCCGGCCCCGCGCATTAGATGGAAGCCGGCCCCGCGCATTAGATGGAAGCCGGCCCCGCGCATTAGATGGAAGCCGGCCATAGACCTTAGATAGACGCCGGGCGCGTGCATTAAATAGATAGATGCCGGCCATAGACAGTAGATAGACGTCGGGCACGTGCATTAGATAGATGTCGGCTGCATGTATTAGACAGAAGCTGGCCATGAATACAAACCCTGAACATGGAAGGCACCGTGTTTTTAGCTCCCCCCCCCCCCCCCGTAGCTTTACTGAGATTTTAAGTGCTTCATGATACCATCTTACTGGCTGTGGCCACAGACTCAAAGGGCGGGGCTTGGCACCCGCAGAGCGGAATAGCGGGGCTTGGCACCCGCAGAGCGTAAGAACAGCCGCCATCAAGACCCAAACCAGCTAGGTGCTTAGAGCCCACTGATTGGTCAGTGACTGGAGATAACATTACCCCTGTATTCCATGTCATTACTTAAGAAGGACGCAGTGTAGAATCTGAGCCGACCTGACACTCGGTCCTGGATAGGGATCAGCCAATCGACTTCGAATTAAACATCCGAAGTCGATTCACATAAAACTTTGTTTCAATACTGTACAGAGCGAGCGCTTCGTACTGTATTAGAATGTATTGAGCCGAAGTTATTACTTTACAAAGTCTTGCGAAATGGTTTGGGAAATGTTTTTTTACAGTATAAATCAAGTTCTGGAATTATTATGCGAAGTCTCGCGAGACTTCACGAAGTAATAACTTCAGCTCATCGGAGCCAATACATTCTAATACTGTACAGAGCGCTCGCACCAATATGGATGCAATGTTACAAGTCTGTCCACCAGAGGGCGCTCTAACACTGATGATGTGATCAGACATGAGATCCACACTCCTTATACTACAGGAACATCTATTACTGCTGACAACCTGCCTTTATATCCTGTCTGAGAGGTAGTCACAGCCCCGCCCCCTGCTGATGACATCACTGATATACTGACATGTGATCAGACATGAGATCCACACCTTATACTACAGGAACATCTATTACTGCTGACAACCTGCCTGTATATCCTGTCTGAGAGGTAGTCACAGCCCCGCCCCCTGCTGATGACATCACTGATATAATGACATGTGATCAGACATGAGATCACACTCCTTATACTACAGGAACATCTATTACTGCTGACAACCTGCCTGTATATCATGTCTGAGAGGTAGTCACAGCCCCGCCCCCTGCTGATGACATCACTGATATAATGACATGTGATCAGACATGAGATCACACACCTTATACTACATTAACATCTATTACTGCTGACAACCTGCCTGTATATCCTGTCTGAGAGGTAGTCACAGCCCCGCCCCCTGCTGATGACATCACTGATATAATGACATGTGATCAGACATGAGATCACACTCCTTATACTACAGGAACATCTATTACTGCTGACAACCTGCCTGTATATCCTGTCTGAGAGGTAGTCACAGCCCCGCCCCCTGCTGATGACATCACTGATATAATGACATGTGATCAGACATGAGATCACACACCTTATACTACAGGAACATCTATTACTGCTGACAACCTGCCTGTATATCCTGTCTGAGAGGTAGTCACAGCCCCGCCCCCTGCTGATGACATCACTGATATAATGACATGTGATCAGACATGAGATCACACTCCTTATACTACAGGAACATCTATTACTGCTGACAACCTGCCTGTATATCCTGTCTGAGAGGTAGTCACAGCCCCGCCCCCTGCTGATGACATCACTGATATAATGACATGTGATCAGACATGAGATCACACACCTTATACTACAGGAACATCTATTACTGCTGACAACCTGCCTGTATATCCTGTCTGAGAGGTAGTCACAGCCCCGCCCCTGCTGATGACATCACTGATATAATGACATGTGATCAGACATGAGATCACACACCTTATACTACAGGAACATCTATTACTGCTGACAACCTGCCTGTATATCCTGTCTGAGAGGTAGTCACAGCCCCGCCCCCTGCTGATGACATCACTGATATAATGACATGTGATCAGACATGAGATCACACACCTTATACTACAGGAACATCTATTACTGCTGACAACCTGCCTGTATATCCTGTCTGAGAGGTAGTCACAGTCCCACCCCCTGCTGATGACATCACTGATATAATGACATGTGATCAGACATCAGATCCACACCTTATACTACAGGAACATCTATTACTGCTGACAACCTGCCTGTATATCCTGTCTGAGAGGTAGTCACAGCCCCGCCCCCTGCTGATGACATCACTGATATAATGACATGTGATCAGACATGAGATCCACACCTTATACTACAGGAACATCTATTACTGCTGACAACCTGCCTGTATATCCTGTCTGAGAGGTAGTCACAGCCCCGCCCCCTGCTGATGACATCACTGATATAATGACATGTGATCAGACATGAGATCACACACCTTATACTACAGGAACATCTATTACTGCTGACAACCTGCCTGTATATCCTGTCTGAGAGGTAGTCACAGCCCCGCCCCCTGCTGATGACATCACTGATATAATGACATGTGATCAGACATGAGATCCACACCTTATACTACAGGAACATCTATTACTGCTGACAACCTGCCTGTATATCCTGTCTGAGAGGTAGTCACAGCCCCGCCCCCTGCTGATGACATCACTGATATAATGACATGTGATCAGACATGAGATCCACACCTTATACTACAGGAACATCTATTACTGCTGACAACCTGCCTGTATATCATGTCTGAGAGGTAGTCACAGCCCCACCCCCTGCTGATGACATCACTGATATAATGACATGTGATCAGACATGAGATCCACACCTTATACTACAGGAACATCTATTACTGCTGACAACCTGCCTGTATATCCTGTCTGAGAGGTAGTCACAGCCCCGCCCCCTGCTGATGACATCACTGATATAATGACATGTGATCAGACATGAGATCCACACCTTATACTACAGGAACATCTATTACTGCTGACAACCTGCCTGTATATCCTGTCTGAGAGGTAGTCACAGCCCCGCCCCCTGCTGATGACATCACTGATATAATGACATGTGATCAGACATGAGATCACACTCCTTATACTACAGGAACATCTATTACTGCTGACAACCTGCCTGTATATCCTGTCTGAGAGGTAGTCACAGCCCCGCCCCCTGCTGATGACATCACTGATATAATGACATGTGATCAGACATGAGATCACACACCTTATACTACAGGAACATCTATTACTGCTGACAACCTGCCTGTATATCCTGTCTGAGAGGTAGTCACAGCCCCGCCTCCTGCTGATGACATCACTGATATAATGACATGTGATCAGACATGAGATCCACACACCTTATACTACAGGAACATCTATTACTGCTGACAACCTGCCTGTATATCCTGTCTGAGAGGTAGTCACAGCCCCGCCCCCTGCTGATGACATCACTGATATAATGACATGTGATCAGACATGAGATCACACACCTTATACTACAGGAACATCTATTACTGCTGACAACCTGCCTGTATATCATGTCTGAGAGGTAGTCACAGCCCCGCCCCCTGCTGATGACATCACTGATATACTGACATGTGATCTGACATGAGATCACACACCTTATACTACAGGAACATCTATTACTGCTGACAACCTGCCTGTACATCATGTCTGAGAGGTAGTCACAGCCCCGCCCCCTGCTGATGACATCACTGATATAATGACATGTGATCAGACATGAGATCCACACCTTATACTACAGGAACATCTATTACTGCTGACAACCTGCCTGTATATCCTGTCTGAGAGGTTGTCACAGCCCCGCCCCTGCTGATGACATCACTGATATAATGACATGTGATCAGACATGAGATCACACACCTTATACTACAGGAACATCTATTACTGCTGACAACCTGCCTGTATATCCTGTCTGAGAGGTTGTCACAGCCCTGCCCCCTGCTGATGACATCACACACCTTATACTACAGTAACCGCTATTCCTCTATTACTGCCTCCCTGGAGGCTCATTCCTGGCGTTTTGTTGCCTTTCATACACCGGGTAAAGATGAGGGCAGCCGTCAGTGAGCCGGACCCTGTCCTAGGAAGTCAGAGAGCTCTGCCTTAGGGTTCATGCACATGACCGTTGTTGTTTTGCGGTCCGTTTTTTTCACGGATCCGTTGTTCCGAGTTTTATTTTTCTCTGATTTAAGTCATCTTCCATTCCGTTATTGCACAAAACATATCCGTATGGTTTCCATATTTGATCAGTTTTTTGCAGATCGTATATGGACAAAAGAATTAGGCAATAAAGAGTTACAAAACAAAAAAACACATGGCTATTGTGGGCCTGGCCTAAGAATCCACGGCACGGATCCGCAAAAAACGGATGAAATACAGTGGTGTTCCGTATTTTTTGCGGACCCATTGACTTTAATGGAGCCACGGACCGTGATTTGCGGACAATAATAGGACATGCACTACTTTTTTGCGGAACGGCCATGTGGACATACGGAATGCACACGGAGTAACTTCCGTATTTTCTACAGCCCCATTGAAGTGAATGGTTCCGCATACGGGCAGCACAAAAAACGGAACGGAAGACTAAAGAAAATACGTTTGTGTGCATGAGCCCTTATTCTGTGATCTGCCAGGTGAGACGCTGCCCCTAGTCGGCACTGCTACATCTCGTCCTCCTTACACGGGAATGTTCCTTACCTTATATCAGTCAGGTCTAGCTCTGGGGTGGCGACCATTGCTTCTCCCGGCCCCTGAGGGAGCGGAGGAAATTCTGTCTGGACCTTTCTTGTGCTTGGAATGAATCCGTCTGTAGAGTTGTTAACCCCGTGAGTGCTTGTGTCTATAGGTGTTAAAGGGGTATTCCATTATTCCCTATCTACAAAGTGTAATGTGAGGTGAAGGCTTCACCAACCAATACTAAAGCAATGGGGCACAGGAGACGACGGTTGGGCGAAGGTGCCTTGTAGTCTACCAAAATACACACTGAAAGCTGAAGGGTTAAAGGCTACGGAGCCACCGTCCTTGTGATCAGTGGACTCCCACTGATCTGATAGGGGTAACTGGTTAGAACCGGAATACCCCTTTAACCCTTTCGTTTTCAGTGTGTATTTTGGTAGACTAGAAAGCATCTTCGCCCAGCCGTCGTCTCCTGTGCCCCGTTTCTTTAGTATTGGTTGGTGAAGCCTTCACCTCACATTACACTTTGCTCCAGTGATAAACCCCGAGAGGAAAAGAGAGAGAGATTTACACCACACGAAACCGCGTCTTTACAGTTTTTTTATTCTATACATCGTTGTCCATGCTAACAAACCAGCACTGGTACATCCCAACTTCATGAAGACACAATAATCCTCATTCCATCATCCAGCATAACCATTATAATAATCTAACTGATATTTACTTCAGGACAGATCCCTAGGCTTGTGGTCACAGGATGACGCGGAGGCGACGGGTCTCAGCTTCTGACCATTTCTGTGGGACTCTCCAGTTACTGCTCTTTATCTTTGGAGAATAAGAAGACGTCTTTGGCCAATCTCTTTAGCCTCGGCTGAGATCTCAGGATTTGGTTCTTGTGCTCTTCACTGGTGTCTTCCAGATCATCGATCACCACAATCACCTTCTCCTGCTCTGTATTTCAGAAATGAAATATTTTCTCATAAAACAATTGTGAAGAAATATAATGAAAAGACGAAGAATCGGAATGGATTACACTCAACTGTAGAACTAACGCCTGGAGGAAGAAGACATTAGAAGACTATCCCTGAGGAAGAATATAAGATGCATCTATGGGTAACTAGACATTACTGAGGAAGGACGCCAAACATGCATGGGATAGGACGCATGCATGGGATAGGCATAAGGCCATCCTTCATATAAGATAGGGCCAGGGGCTATCCATAGTACTCAGTATATTGGGCAGACTAGATGGGCCAAATGGTTCTCATCTGCCGACACATTCTAGGTTTCTATAGACTTCATCTAATGGTGCTCATCATACTATGACATGTCTATAGGTAACTGGACTCTACAGTCCTTTTCCTGGTGTCATCTCAGACTACTTGGAGGAGACCTATTGTCTTTTTTTCTAAGTCTACCATTTATTTGGGACCAGTCCAAGACATCTAGAAGATCAGAACCGACTGAACATCTGTGAGAGGGGCTACTGAATGATAGGCTGGGAGATGATGATAGACGGGGACATTAATCTGCTTCACTGAGCCTCTCATCATGACTGGAAATGAGATGTTATTTTATCTGTGGTATAATCGGACACATTGACCATCGACCAGTGACTGGATGTACAATATGGCCCCCACCATTCTCCATCTGTCTGCCCACTCCCATGTTCTCCAGGTATTCTCTCACCGAGCTTATCAGACAGATATTGTATCTCCTCGTCGTACAGAGAGTCGGTGATATCAGTGATATTGATTCGCCCTCTGTTCTTGCTGTGATACAGAATCCCGAAATCGCACCAAGCCACGTCTGCGCGGAACTGCTGGGATCCGTCGTTGGTGATACAACAAGGCCGGACGCTCTTCACAATCTTTTTGAATTGTTTAGATTCCAGCCTTGTTTTCAGCCATTGATATTCACACTCTGCCGATCTTGAAAAAATTCCGACTTTCTAAAATAACAGAATATAAAAACCATGGTAATTAATAAAACCAATCGCAGTGCAGGCCTCACATGAGGCCTCCGAGTCGTCTTCTTCCTCCGAGCTGTGAAAAAGACGAGGCATTACTGGTTTATATCTCTTTTGGGGGAAGTGAGTGTCAATATGGCCACCATGATAGTTCCCACAGACGTTGTCCTCGTTCTTCTCAAGAGCTGGAATATATTAAAGAGTAAGGCCCCTTTCACACGGGCGAGATTTCCGCGTGGGTGCGATGCGTGAGGTGAACCCGCACTGAATCCGGACCCATTCATTTCTATGGGGCTGTGCACACAAGCGGTGATTTTCACGCATCACTTGTGCGTTGCGTGAAAATCGCAGCATGCTCTATATTCTGCCTTTTTCACGCAACGCAGGCCTCATAGAAGTGAATGGGGTTGCGTGAAAATCGAAAGCAAGTGCGGATGCGGTGCAATTTTCACGCACGGTTGCTAAGAGACGATCGGGATGGGGACCCGATCATTATTATTTTCCCTTATATCATAGTTATAAGGGAAAATAATAGCATTCTGAATACAGAATGCATAGTACAATAGGGATGGAGGGGTTAAAAAAAATTAAACTCACCTTAATCCACTTGATCGCGCAGCCGGCATCTCTTCTGTCTTCATCTTTGCTGTGCGCAGGAAAAGGACCTGTGGTGACGTCACTGCGCTCATCACATGGTCCGTCACATGATCCATCACCATGGTAAAAGATCATGTGATGGACCATGTGATGAGCGCAGTGACATCATCAAAGGTCCTATTCCTCAAAGAAGAAGACAGAAGAGATGTCGGCTGCGCGATTAAGTGGATTAAGGTGAGTTAAATTATTTTTTATTATTTTTTAACCCCTCCAGAGCTATTGTACTATGCAGTCTGTATTCAGAATGCTGTTATTTTCCCTTATAACGCATTGCACCCGGGACGCCTCCGGTGCCAAAACGTGACGCCCGTGTGAAAGAGGCCTAAGGCCCCTTTCACATGAGCGTGACGGATTAGGTCCGGATGTGTTCAGAGAAACTCGCACCATTTTGCAAGCAAGTTCAGTCAGTTTTGTCTGCGATTGCGTTCAGTTGTTCAGTTTTTTCCGCGCGGGTGCAATGCGTTTTGATGCGTTTTTCACACGCGTGAGAAAAAAATGAAGGTTTACAAACAACATCTCTTAGCAACCATGAGTGAAAAACGCATCGCATCCGCACCTGCTTGCGGATGCAATGCGTTTTTCACGCAGCCCCATTCACCTCTATGGGGCCAGGGCTGCGTGAAAAACAACGCTCATGTGCACAGACACATTGAAATGAATGGGTCCGGATTCAGTGCGTGCGCAATGCGTTCACGTCACGCGTTGCACCCGGGCAGAAAACTCGCTAATTTGAAAGGGGCCTAACAAGGCGCCCGGAAAAGATCTCTGTGAGCTGTTCTGGCGGCTAAAATACTCGTCGCCCATCTTTCAAATTAGATTCTCTGGGTTCTTGGATTGGTTCGTTCCTCACTCCAGCAGATGACTTCCTCGAGCGTTTTCTTGCTTGACTAAGGCCACGTTCCCAGTTGCGGTCGGACATCTGGCAGGCTGATCGGTAGCCTGTTCCAGCATAAATGCTGGCTGCAGCGGTATTTCTGCCAGGAGGCAGCAGGATCCCGTTATGGTCAATGGGGATCCGGTGGTGACCGGTAGACTATGGCAATGACCTGCCGGAACACCAACAGTGTGTGTGGGGGGTCAGAGGCAGTGGTCACACCCGGGCCCTAATGTCTCAGGGAGCCCAAAGGGTTGAGGAGATGCCAATATCATGAATGGCACATGGTAGGTGGGGTCCTGGTACACACTTTTGAGCCCAAGAGCTTTCAGGGAGGAAAAGTATGTGAAAAAAATCTCCACTTACCCAACTAAAATGTTTCCTCCAATTTTTTTTTTCCATTGTTTTTTGCATCTCCATTATTTTTTCTTGAAATGAGCCACTTGTGCCGCTGACTTCATCTACAAGGAATGAAACGAAAAGATGAAGCCCAAAGTGAGGAGACGTCACACAGGACGGAGGGAGGAGAGTGGACACCGGAGGAGGGGCGGAGGACACGCCATGAGTCAGGGTAAGACCCCAGTCCAGACCCCAGACCTCACTCCCTGTGGGATCTCCCCCCCCCCTTTTCTGTCATGTATGATACACGTGTGACACGTGTGGAAGTTGTTTGTGACAGTCACATCTCAGCCAGTGTTTGATGGTGACTTCACATACGTGGCCCTAAAACATGTCTCATGACTTTTACACAATTAGAGTCGAGCAGCTGCTGAATTCGGTGACAGCGGAGTACTCCAGGCTCGTCCGGTGAGCTCACACTCCGTTATTATCACATTGGCGCGGTGATTCTGGCTTCTTACCCGGCTGTGCAGACTTTCCATCCCTGAAATAAAACACAAAGCGGTCAGAACACACTGGATACACCCCGGGGCCCTCAGTGTCTCCCTGTGTGGCCCTCAGCAGGGGGCACTTACAATGTAATGGCAGACGGTGGGTAAATCTACAGATTGTCTGTGCCGCGTGATCGGCTGCTGTTGGCGAGTCACGCTGCCAGTAATCATCATCCTCCTCATTATCATCACCTTACACCGCATGCGCACAGATTCTGTACATGTGACGGGATAGACCTCAACCCCCTTACGTAAAAGTGTCTTCAACGTATGTCGCTTTGACCTATACGTTATCGCCATGATATTTCGTGCTCCTCACCACCCAGCTGGCAGGTCTCATAAAGTCCGCTCAGCGACGTGCGCGCTCTGGCGTCCTCGATACCGATGGGCTCAGGTCCCCTGCCCGTGTGCCACATGTAAAGTGGTGGGAAACCCCCCCCCTCGGGCGGATCTGTCGCACTGTTGCTGTTTATATGCTGCGTTGACCTGGTTTATAGCGTGGACTGTGCCTTTAAATATTGAAACCTTTCTTTTAATCTTGCCTATAACCCAAGGCATCACGACTGGTGGAATATCGCGATCAGCGCGGTGGGCGGCGTTCACACCAGCCTTTCTATTTTCCGATATTGAGATCCATTATAGGGGCTCAGTATCGGAGAAAACCGCTTCCGTTTTGTCCCGATTCATTGTGAATGGGGAAAAAACAGAACTGAACAGAACGGAGCGCTCCAACATGTATTCCGTTCCGTTTGGTTGCGTTCCCAGACCGGAGAGCAACATGCAGTTTGCTTTCCGTCCTAGCATGCGGAGCAAAACAGATCCGTCCCCCGTTGACTTTCAGTGTAGTGTTCTTAACGGATGCAGACGGTTGTATTATCAGTAATGGAAGCGGTTTTGCACATGAAGGCGTCTCCTTGCTGGGGCGGTCTGCGCGCAGTGATTGAGAGAGGGCTCGGAGGCCCACACCGAAGCAGAGGCGTGAGGGTGCAGCGCGCAGACATGGCGGTATATTAGGGCGTGTCCTCTGCTCCGGTGGTCATTGAGTGTACACCTGTGGGAGCAGAGACATGGCGGTATATTAGAGTGTGTCCTCTGCGTCCTCTTTAACCCCTTCCTTCAAATAAATTATTTATCGTACGGTTAAATGGATGGAAGAAGAAGGTGAAAAATTTGACTCTGTCCTTAACCCCTAATGATGTCCATGTATGTGACCTGCGGGGTGCACTTACCACAGGGTGATGTACATGTATGTGACCTGCGGGGTGCACTTACCACAGAGTGATGTACATGTGTGTGACCTGCGGGGTGCACTTACCACAGAGTGATGTACAGTACAGACCAAAAGTTTGGACACACCTTCTCATTCAAAGAGTTTTCTTTATTTTCATGACTATGAAGGCATCAAAACTATGAATTAACACATGTGGAATTATATACATAACAAACAAGTGTGAAACAACTGAAAATATGTCATATTCTAGGTTCTTCAAAGTAGCCACCTTTTGCTTTTATACCTGCTTTGCACACTCTTGGCATTCTCTTGATGAGCTTCAAGAGGTAGTCCCCTGAAATGGTCTTCACTTCACAGGTGTGCCCTGTCAGGTTTAATAAGTGGGATATCTTGCCTTATAAATGGGGTTGGGACCATCAGTGGCGTTGAGGAGAAGTCAGGTGGATACACAGCTGATAGTCCTACTGAATAGTTAGAATTTGTATTATGGCAAGAAAAAAGCAGCTAAGTAAAGAAAAACGAGTGGCCATCATTGCTTTAAGAAATGAAGGTCAGTCAGTCAGCCGAAAAATTGGGAAAACTTTGAAAGTAAGGGCTATTTGACCATGAAGGAGAGTGATGGGGTGCTGCGCCAGATGACCTGGCCTCCACAGTCACCGGACCTGAACCCAATCGAGATGGTTTGGGGTGAGCTGGACCGCAGAGTGAAGGCAAAAGGGCCAACAAGTGCTAAGCATCTCTGGGAACTCCTTCAAGACGGTTGGAAGACCATTTCAGGGGACTACCTCTTGAAGCTCATCAAGAGAATGCCAAGAGTGTGCAAAGCAGTAATCAAAGCAAAAGGCGGCTACTTTGAAGAACCTAGAATATGACATATTTTCAGTTGTTTCACACTTGTTTGTTATGTATATAATTCCACATGTGTTAATTCATAGTTTTGATGCCTTCATAGTCATGAAAATAAAGAAAACTCTTTGAATAAGAAGGTGTGTCCAAAATTTTGGTCTGTACTGTACATGTGTGTGACCTGCGGGGTGCACTTACCACAGAGTGATGTCCATGTATGTGACCTGTCCCCGTCACCTCCTACTAGTGCGACTTTCAGAAGTGACGCAGATGCCGGGCAGCGAGGTAAGTACATTGCATGTGAGGGGTCCCCAGGGCATATGGGGGGCATTTTAGGGTCGGATAACCCCTTTAACTATTAACAGCCCACACTTTTGCAGGAGGCCGCTGTATTCTACCAGCAGCAGGCGTTCAGGGGGGGAGGGCCACTGACTGACATCATAATGAACGACCCCAATCATCAGATCATTCCACATGATGAACAGTTCTATACTTATCCCAAAATGGCGGCGTGCTGTCCCTGCCGGGTCAGTGGACGCCGGGGTTATGGACACGGCCCTGTATGTGGCGCCCGCTACTCCGCCATCTCCGTCACTGCGCCTCCTGGACACTTACTGGGGTCATACCCACCTCAGCCATGAAAGAGGTCACCCCTTCACTGCCCAAAAAGGCCGCCGCCCCTTACAGGGTTAACGCATTGTGTTACATTCGGGGTCCCAGGTTTCTCATTATTTTCCCATGAGGCACTCAGCGGCCCCCGGTATCTAAAGGGTTACTCCATACCTGTTCTTGTTTTCGTTGTTCCCTTTTGTTTTTTTTTTGCTCATTCTTCAGGTTCTTGCTCCAAGTTTTGGTTGCAGATGGGGTTGTGTCCTCTTGAGGACCGGTTCGGGGGTCCGGGGGTTCGTCTCCTGGTGGATTCTGAACAGTTGTCTTTCTGTTAGTTTCATTTGGTGTAAACGTTTCTTTCACTTTCACTTCCACTCAGTCCCTCCCTAGTGCTGCTGAATGCGAGCGCACAGAGGGCTCTGCTGCATCCTCTTAAAGGGGAAGCACTGCAATGAGAGCAGATTTCAGTGGTCCTATCCTCCACCGAAACAGCAAGTGAAAGGGATAGAGATGAGCATTAAAGATCCTGTAAAACCCCCAAGTCCACGAATCCTCCTCCTGTCAAATTGTAATCTTAGACAGTTCATATCTTTCTCTGGGAAAGCTGGGTGACAACCGGTACAGTAGACGTGGTCCTGATCTGCAGCCATACATCTGACCTTCCGTGTCCATGCACCGAGGCTGTGGGAAGCTGGGTGACCACCCCGTCTACAGGAGATGTCATCCAGCTTTCCAGGGGTCCGGCTACTGATTACGAATACAATGGGATCTGATTGTCACAATTATAGTCAAGCGGAAAGCAATGGCCGGACGGTTTTTGCGGCTCGGCTGCGGACCCATTCACTTCAATGGGGCCGCAAAAGATGCAGCAGCCCTCCGTGTGCCGTCCGCATCCGTTGCTCCGTTCCGCGGTCCGCAAAAAAAAAAAATAACCTGTCCTATTCTTGTCCGTTTTGTGGACAAGAATAGGCAGTTATATCAATGGCTGTCCGTGCCAAAACGCACACAGACGCCTTCCGTGTTTTGCGGATCCGCAATTTGCGGACCGCAAAACACACAACGGTTGTGTGCATGTAGCCTAAGACTAAGGCCTGATGCACACAAACGTATTTTCATTCCGTGCCCGTTCCGTTTTTTTTTTTTGCGGACCGTATGCGGAATCATTCACTTCAATGAATCTACAAAAAAAAAAAATGGAAGTTACTCCGTGTGCATTCCATTTCCGTATGTCCGTATTTCCATATCCTAGTATTGTCAGAATTACGGACAAGGATAGGACTGTTCTATTAGGGGCCAGCTGTTCCGTTCCGCGAAATACGGAATGCGCACGGATGTCATCCGTTTTTTTTTTTGCGGATCCGTTTTTTGCGGACTGCAAAATACATTCGATCGTGTGCAAGAGGCCTAAGGGGGACATTTATTAAGACTGGCACTTTAGACGCCAGTCTTAATAAGCCCCTGCGCTGGCGGTGGATCCGCCGGAGTTATGTAGCGCGCCGGCCTCTCCATAGCTTCGACAAATCCACCGCCGCCTCTTACATTCCCCTTGCTGTCTGACATTTAGACCATTTTCTATGCCTAAAACAGGCGCAGAACATGGTAAATGAGACCGGCCTACTCCACACCCACTTTTTTTAGACCTGGCGTGAGCGGGGAAAAAGTCACAGATTGCGGCGCAAAGGTCCAATCTGCGCCTGAAATACGACTAATATCGGCGTATTTCTGTTTCATAAATGAGTTCCTACAAAAATGAGCGTTCCTACAAAAGATCATTCAGCCTGTGGAAAAGGCCCTTAAAGGGGTTCTCCACTTTTCCTGTATGGATGACCTACGCTCAGGATAGATCGGTAATATCAGATTGGCGGGGGCCCGATTCCTGACCCCCCGCCGATCAGCTGTATGAAGAGAATACAACACTCGTACAAGCGCTGCCTGCTCTTCGCAGTTTACCTACTCGCCCTCAACATTGCAGCGTCCTCCATCCCAATCATCATTAATAGGACGGCTCCCTCCTATTCACTTGAACAGGACGGAGGAGCCGTAATGACACTGCTCGTCGGTAGGTAAACAGTGAAGAGCAGGCAGCGCTCATACAAGTGTTTCGTTCTTTTCATACAGTTGATTGGGGGGGGGGGGGTGCCTGGGGTCTGATCTGCGCCTATCTTATATTAATGACCTATCCTGGTCGGATAATTCATCAATATAGGAAAAGGAGAGAAACCCTTTAAGAATGTGAATGTTAGCTGTTTCTAGTCTTTTGTACAGAAGCACATGGAGGACAGGAGACCTCATGTGGAGGAGGCTCCACAACCACAGAACATTTCCCTTAATTTGGGATTTCCCAGGATTATGGCTTTGGATAGTAGCAGAGAATTGTCTGGCACACATTTGTAGAGCAATGTAAATATAGTCAGAGAACATCAAGAAAATCATGTCTACTTGGAAGCTGAACTCTACAAGGACACGGAGGATCATTGGCTTGGCAGCTTGGACATGGCCACTGAGTTGAGGGCTTCTCATCGGAGAGTCCTTCTGCTTTATCTGTTAAAAAGACAACAACTAGGAAGATCGCTTTGCATGTTAATGCGTCTATTTCAAAAGTCCAAGCCCAGTGTGACCTGCAGGCAGACATGGGTGATAGCTGTGGACAGAAGGATCTTCTCAAGGACTCCGGCTCTGGTCAAATGCACAGCAATAATGAAGAGGTTCCTGGTATCACGGTGCTCCAGGCTGTGACCAGGGTCACGTAGCTTGGAATACGTAACGTGGTGGAGACGAGGTCTAAGCTCTCATCTAGTTGTGTGAAGCTATTACTACATCACTCAAGACGTAACGGATGATTACATTGCATAGGACCAAAAGATGCAGAGACATTGGCACCCAGGCCGGGTGTAGATTCCATTTCCATATAAACAGTATAGGAAAATAAATTCTGGGACAGATGTCGATGCCTTGGTGTTTTTTGGATTCAGTAAAGCACTAGACCTGGCCTTCTTTCCAATCGTTGGTGCTGCTCTTATTTCTTTCCTTTCTCCGGGAACTGGATGCAAATCTACTTAGTGCTATCAGAATGTATCTTAATGTCACCGAGCCGTGCTCAGAGGATCAGGTTCCTGATTGTGCCCGCTGTGTATATTAATATTATTATGGAAATAAGATAGAGTCCTCTGAAAATCAAATCCAGTAAAAAATCAGGACGAATAAAACAAGCAACAAAATGATGTGATGAAGATCCAAAATGGAGGGCAACGTTTAGTGGCTAATAGCGGCCTCTAATCGGCCTTCAGCCTCGTCTTCTCATCAAAGCCTCTGACCATCACTGTAATGAAAGAGATGTGAAGGGACAGAGCTCCATTCTACTGAAGAGAGGTTCCCCGGGGCCAAGAATGATCTGATGAACCACCAACTTCCAACAGCGGCTGTACCGGCCATGTGTCCTACGCAATGTCACCAACAACAGGGATCTACTGCCTGTTTCTCATATATATATAGCGCTACTATATTCCGCAGTGCTTTACAGACATTAGCATCAAGCTGTCCCCATGAGCTCACAAGTTCTTTATCAGTATGTCTTTTGGAGTGTGGGAAGAAACCGGAGGAAACCCACGCAAACATGGGGAGAACATACAGTACAGACCAAAAGTTTGGACACACCTTCTCATTCAAAGAGTTTTCTTTATTTTTATGACTATGAAGGCATCAAAACTATGAATTAACACATGTGGAATTATATACATAACAAACAAGTGTGAAACAACTGAAAATATGTCATATTCTAGGTTCTTCAAAGTAGCCACCTTTTGCTTTGATTACTGCTTTGCACACTCTTGGCATTCTCTTGATGAGCTTCAAGAGGTAGTCCCCTGAAATGGTCTTCCAACAGTCTTGAAGGAGTTCCCAGAGATGCTTAGCGCTTGTTGGCCCTTTTGCCTTCACTCTGCGGTCCAGCTCACCCCATACCATCTCGATTGGGTTCAGGTCCGGTGACTGTGGAGGCCAGGTCATCTGGCGCAGCACCCCATCACTCTCCTTCATGGTCAAATAGCCCTTACTTTCAAAGTTTTCCCAATTTTTCGGCTGACTGACTGACCTTCATTTCTTAAAGTAATGATGGCCACTCGTTTTTCTTTACTTAGCTGCTTTTTTCTTGCCATAATACAAATTCTAACAGTCTATTCAGTAGGACTATCAGCTGTGTATCCACCTGACTTCTCCTCAACGCCACTGATGGTCCCAACCCCATTTATAAGGCAAGAAATCCCACTTATTAAACCTGACAGGGCACACCTGTGAAGTGAAGACCATTTCAGGGGACTACCTCTTGAAGCTCATCAAGAGAATGCCAAGAGTGTGCAAAGCAGTAATCAAAGCAAAAGGTGGCTACTTTGAAGAACCTAGAATATGACATATTTTCAGTTGTTTCACACTTGTTTGTTATGTATATAATTCCACATGTGTTAATTCATAGTTTTGATGCCTTCAGTGTGAATCTACAATTTTCATAGTCATGAAAATAAAGAAAAGTCTTTGAATGAGAAGGTGTGTCCAAACTTTTGGTCTGTACTGTACAAACTCCGTGCAGATGTTGTCCTTGGTTGGTTAGGACTTCTGAGCTGCAAGGCACCACTGAGCCACTTGGAGGCAGTTCTTTGGATTTACCTTACATCGAAATCTAGTTCTTTTAGTCTGGAGAGGCTGCTTGGTTGTCATACTTTTGAAGGGGTTGAGAAGAGTCATGATATTGATGTATTAGATTGGAAGGGGTCTGACTTCCGGGCCCCCGACAATCAACTGTTTGAAGAGGTGACTGTGTTTGAGCGAGCTCTGCGTCCTCTTCAGTGTTTACCCGCACGTCGTCTAGATTGCAGCGGCGGTGCGGGGTGATTACTGCTGCTTGTCCGTTCACTTGAATGTGAGATGAAGCTGGAATTACACTGCGTACTGGTAGACGCATCGCTCACACGAGCACCAAGACCTCTTCAAACAGCTGACTATTGGATGAGCCAACAAAAGTATCTAAAACACAATAAATGGGGTGCAAAGCAAATACCCAACTTTTTTGCTCCAAAAAGGGAGATTTATCATGAGAGAAATGTTTTGTTTGCATCTGCGCTGCTGTAATTTGTGCCAAATTTACCATATGTTAAACTTTTTTGTGCTTTTTTGAAAAACAATTCTTAAATCTGGCCTAAACCAGCTCAGCTAGCCAATCACACAACTCACTTTTCAAAAGTGACAAGAACAATGCATAATCACAAATAGCGGAATACAATGATTTATAAATCCCTCCTTTGTGTTTTCATTTCTCACCGTTTACAAACCTGGTGTTACAGCAGAGGGTGTGGAACCACTGTGTCCACCCAAGAGGTTTGACCTTCGGATACTCCTAAGGCTGGTATTCACCTTTAAAATCTATGCAGGGATCTGGCCTTTGCCGCAGAGGAACCACCAGGCTGCTACCTACTGCAGTACTCCTTGTATGGTTGATAGCTGACCCACCAGGTTAGGAGATACCGTAGTCTGGGACAGGCTGAGCCTAGGGCAGACAGAATATGTGCAATCTGAATAGCAGTCAGAGATCAAGACGAGCAGCTCAGGATCAGTTCAGGTCTGGGAGCGAGGAAAAAAGGCAGAAGTTGGTACAAGGCGGAATCAAACATATATGAGCCGACCTTTACTGGACACTAGAGGACTAGAACCTATTGCTCAGGCACCATCCCATAGGAATGCATTAAGTACCAAAGGTGTCCTAAGTACCGAAAGCCATTGGATGATGTGGAGTAGGGCGCACACACAATGACTCTTTAAGAAGGAGCGTGTGCAGACTCCGGACATGGAGGTGGAGAGGCCTTGTCACCAAGAAGCAGGTGCAGCCTCCGTGGAGGGACACAGCTGAAGGAGGACCGAAGCCTGGGCCCTCAGGTACAGAGGGTACACGATGCCACACAGACAACGGCAAATAAGTTCACTAAACGAGGTAGCGAGAAAGGAGCAGGGAATGTATAAAACAGAATGGTAACAGAGAAAGAACTGACAGTAAGGCCTCACGCACACGATGCAATTTGCGGAACGGCATGGACAGCTATTGATTTAACTGCCTATTCTTGTCTGCAAAACGGACAAGAATAGGACAGGTTATTTGCCGGGCCACGGAACGGAACAACGGATGAGGACAGCACACGGAGTGCTATCCGCATCTTTTGCGGCCCCATGAAAGTGAATGGGTCCGCATCTAAGCCCTCATGCTTTCATTTTGATTTTTTTATTATGCAAATGAACCCTGAAGGAGCCCAGAGGGGTCGTTATTCATCACCCTCGTAGCCCAGTAACGCCCCCTTACAGTGCCTAGACCGCCTTTATTTAGAGCCCGAGCCTCCTCTTTATGCAGAATCGTCCCACAGCCTAGTTTAACGGCATCGCCACCCCCTCCGCTACGTCAACTAATTCATTCAAGCCACGCACCTGGAATCTTCAATTCGTCTGTCTGAAATCTCGCGCAGGCGCAGTACCGCCTACTGCCTGCGCGTGCGCGATCCAACAGTTGGGGTTAAATAACTTATTGCCAGCTGAAAGATAATCGCCCGTGCAGTAATTATCCAATAGGAGGCTCAGAACTATCTGCTTAGTTAAATCCAGGTGGCGACTTTTTTTTTTTTTGGACAGGCAGTGTATTTCTCTAAGGCCTGTTTCACACTTGCGCTGAGGATCTCAGAACCAGAAAAAACGATTCCGTTTAGTCGTCATGCATTCTGAATGGAAAGAGATCCGTTCAGGATGCGTCAGGATGTTATCCGTTCCGTCAGCATTCCATTCGGTGACCGGACAGAAAACTGCTGCAAACTGCGGTTTTGTGTCCGGTCATAAAAACAGAAAAAAAACAGATCCGTCACTAAAAACAATCTAAGTCAATGGTGACAGATCCGTTTTTGTAGGAGCCTAAGAAACATATCCGTCACCCATTGACTTTCAATGTATTTAGTGATGGATCCGGTTTGTTTTGTTTTTATTTAAAACAATCGCATCCTAACGGAATGGATGCATCCTGATGTCTAAAACGGATCCGTTTTATTCTGGTTTTGAGATCCTCTGCCAGATCTCGATACCGGAATTAACAACGCGTGAAGTGTGAAACAGGCCTAACAGGCAGCTCCTCTATAGACCTAGAGTGGCTGATGCTTTGCTGTCATCTACTGACCAAGGTGAGATGTTATGCAGTTAACAGAAGAACACGATGGCCCCACATCCTTACACAGCCAAGCCGGCATGGAAGGAGAGAAGGGAGGCGGCTCGGCACCAACAGGATCCAGAGTGCCAGGTCGGGTGATCAAGGCTGCTCTCAGACCTGGTTTCTGACCTGGTCCTGCTCACATCGCTGGAGGTCTGTGATATGTAGACCTCTTGTCCTGGACCTGTATGGTAATCGGATCATATCAGAAATACACAGAACAAAGATTTGCTTAGAAAATAGTTTTGACAGGAGTTTCGGTGACGATACCAGATACGGCTGACATTTGCCTATCTGCATTACTATTAGAGCTGTAAGAAGTTCAGTGTGATCTGATGTGACAGTACTCTTCTCCTGACCAGGACATCAACAAAAATGCTGAAGGCTTTAGATTTATTCAGAATGGTCGCCACGGCCGTTACATTGGCTCCAGGAACTGCTCTAAACGCCATGATTATTGCCGTCTACTGTGGAGACAGGATCAGTAGACGGCAGTCCAGCCCTTGTGATCTGATCTTTCTCTCCACCGCCCTCACCAACCTGAGCCTGCAGTGGTTCTCCACCCTTAAGAGCTTCATACATTACATCCCTTCTGACTACTTAGGATTGTGGATTCATTATGTCTTCATGTTCTCCCTATTTCTGACCTATTTCCGCTTCTGGGCCACAGCTTGGCTCTCCAGCTATTACTGCCTGAAGCTGGTCCGCTGCTCATGTGGACCCTTCATCTGGCTGAAGAGCACGTTCTCCTCCTCCATGGCTCAGATAATCGGAATATCTCTTCTAGGGATATTCCTCATCATTCTGCCTCTAAATTGGATGATAGAACCGATACCACATCATAACATGACCGATGGGCCAACAAGATACACTTTCAATGTGGAGCCCTCTTACATGGCTGTTAATCTGCTTCTTGGTTGTGTCTTTCCTTTAGTTGGGACTCTCGTCTGCATTGGATTTAGTGTGGCGTCTCTCCTGAGACATGTCTGGAGGATCAGGAAGAACAGATCCCAGTTCACCTCCTCTCCGAAGATTAAGGGTCATATTCAAGCCATCCGGGTCATGGTCCTACAAGTCCTCCTCAATGCCACCATACAAGTCTCCACCAGTGTCTTCCTTCTGTCCTCATTCCGGCCTGGTGTCATATTGGAAGTGATGTTCGGGCTCATCCTTATAATAAATCCCACAGCCCAGGCTTTAATCTTAATTACAGGAAATCCTAAACTACAAGATAAATTATCGAAAACAGTCAATATCTTCAGAAAATATATGTAATATCTATATCTATTATCTATCTATCTATCTAAGTCCAAAAAACGAGGCAGCACTCCAACATTGAGTGAAATGGTGGTGACCCAATTTATTTCCCAGGCAACATTTCGCCCCTCTCAATGAGGCCTTTGTCAAGCAAAGTAATAGTGTCACAAGTGAGTATATATGTCCATAATTCCAAAAGTGGAAAACTGATCACATGTTACATACTCAGTGGATAATTGAAGACATGATACATTCTTCAAAACCTAATACCAGCTTCCCATTGGTGGTTCAGTGTGTCCACATGTAGCAAGCGTCCCTGTGTGCACAAGCGCGGAGCCCGACAGACCGCCCCATCCTCCCAGATGTGAGCGGGGCGCCTCCCAACCCACCTCCACGTGATGATGGAGATCGCGCTACCCGCATCGTAAGGAGGAGAGGAGCGGACCATGTGACCCCACACAAGCCAATCCACTACAGGGGCGTGTCTGGTCACGCCCTGCTGCCACTATATAGACCGAGGTGGGCAAACTTTTTGACTCCCGGGCCATAATGGGTTTATATATTGGACCCGGGGGCCGGACCAAGAGTAGATGGATGGGGCGTTTGTGTGAATTAATATAAATTACATTTAAATTTTGTAACATTAAAGGTTTAGTTTAATTCAAGGTAGAAAAGCATAAAAAGAGTTATTGTACAAAACTTTTATGCAATGTATTTCTTTCATAACATAGTATGTATAACTCACCTTCAATTTTAGTGGGAACGGTGTTGTTGCTAAGGCATCAAAGTCTGGAGTTAGCTATGTTGTTGCAATTCGCAGAATAGATAATGTGCCAGTATATAGGGCCCAATGGTGCCCCCCATAATGTGCCAGTATATAGGGCCCCCATTTATCTATTATCTATTTATCTATTATCTATCTATCTATCTATCTATTATCTATCTATTATCTATCTATCTATCTGTTATCTATCTATCTATCTATTATCTATCTATATATCTATTTATCTGTCTATCTATCTATCTATCTATCTATCTATTATCTATCTATCATCTATCTATCTATCTATCTATCTATCTATTATCTATCTATCTATTATCTATCTATCTATCTATCTATCTATTATCTATCTACCTATCTATCTATTATCTATCTATTATCTATCTATTATCTATCTATCTATTATCTATCTATCTAGCTATTATCTATCTATTATCTATCTATCTATTATCTATCTATCTATCTAGCTATTATCTAGCTATTATCTATCTATCTATCTATCTATCTATTATCTATCTATTATCTATCTATCATCTATCTATCTATCTATTATCTATCTATTATCTATCTATCTATCTATTATCTATCTATTATCTATCTATCTATCTATCTATCTATCTATTATCTATCTATTATCTATCTATCTATTATCTATCTATCTATTATCTATCTATTATCTATCTATCTATCATCTATCTATCTATCTATTATCTATTATCTATCTATTATCTATTATCTATCTATTATCTATCTATTATCTATCTATTATCTATCTATTATCTATCTATTATCTATCTATCTATCTATTATCTATCTATCTATCTATTATCTATTATCTATCTATTATCTATTATCTATCTATTATCTATCTATTATCTATCTATCTATCTATCTATTATCTATCTATTATCTATTATCTATCTATCTATTATCTATCTATTATCTATTATCTATCTATCTATCTATTATCTATCTATCTATTATCTATCTATCTATCTATTATCTATCTCTCTATCTATTATCTATCTATTATCTATCTATCATCTATCTATTATCTATCTATCTATCTATCTATCTATTATCTATCTATTATCTATCTATTATCTATCTATCTATTATCTATCTATCTATCTATCATCTATCTATCTATCTATCTATCTATTATCTATCTATCTATCTATCTATTATCTATCTATCATCTATCTATTATCTATCTATGGATCCGCTGTTAAATCAGCCTTCACCGACTACTTTTTCGTACACTGAAGCCGACAGGGACAGAATCGTGCGGGCATGTGGACTTTCTTTCGGTTCCTTCGCTGCTTGACATCAAAAAAGGGTATGAACGCGACACAAAAAAAGTCTCACCTTGGAATTACATTCCACCACTTTAGTGGAATACGTTAAAACCAACCGTATACCCAGGGGGATGCGTGTACAACCAAGATCCTCCATGTACTCCAATGACCTAGAATTCCGGTCGAAATATGAACAAATCTCCAATAAATATTCTTCAGATTTGATGCTTTTAAACATCGAGTTTATGCGCAAAGATTAATTTTCAACAGCAACGAATAAGACCGCAGATGAGGCCTCATTAAGGGCAACTTTGTCCCCACAGGACTTTGACGACTACTACAATAAGCTTCAACCCCATCTTAACAAGCTTAAAAGTGAAATCCAAGAGACCAAGCGAGGAAAATGGCAAAGGGACACAATGGATTACACCACGGGTCACGTTTATAATTGGAATGAAAATAATCGACCAAATCCAAATCTGAGTCAGAAAAAAACGAAAAAGCGGGATGATCCAATCACTAATAATCCAGCTACTTTTTTAGGGCCTCCACCAGTCCACGGAAAAAAGTCACAAGAAGGGGCGGCAGAAACAGAAACCGATACCGTAAAAACAAGAAGCCAAAAGATGTTGAGAAAGACCAATGCCTGACTGAACGGACGGTGGTAAATATATCATCTCATATATTGACTCCGACACAAGTACAGTTACTTGAAAAGGGCCTAAGTTTTTGTCCAGCTAGTGTCACCAATTGGTATGAGTTGGAAGCTGATTTATTGTATTTTTTTAGATTAATT
The DNA here is from genome assembly GCF_905171765.1 of Bufo bufo. Lineage (NCBI taxonomy): Eukaryota > Metazoa > Chordata > Amphibia > Anura > Bufonidae > Bufo > Bufo bufo. The sequence continues at coordinate 6,488,652 of NC_053395.1, read as the reverse complement.
AAACTTAAGATCCATTTTCATAATGTACACAGCTCTACTACTCAGCCTATGCATGAATTGTGTTTATCTGACTGGGGATTGAGGATTAAGAGGGATTTTTCCCCTCAAATATCTTCTAAGGCTTTTGATGTGTTCTCAGATGCGGTGCTGGGTGATATACAGGAGCTAAAACAATCTGGGCTCTTGGATCACATCCAGCACCCCAACATTTCCAAACAGGAATTACAGGCACTTGAACAGTTAATCCATGACCACTCCCTCACCATCAAGTCTGCTGACAAGGGTGGTGCGGTGGTGGTCATGGACACTGCTATGTATTTGACAGAGGCAGCCCGCCAGTTATCTGATTCTGCGGTGTATGTTAAACTCCAAAGGGATCCCAGATTTGATATACAACGTGAATTTAAGTCATTAATTAACACTCATATACAAAGTGGCCTCATTGATGAGCAACTGAGCGAGTTCCTTCAGATAGAACATCCTGTCACCCCTTTATTTTATTTATTGCCTAAAATTCATAAAAACCTACAGTGCCCGCCCGGCCGACCTATTGTTTCTGGCCGTGGCTCTCTACTTAGCAATGCTTCTATTTTTTTAGACAAGATTTTGCAGACATATGTGGTCAACTCAAGATCATATTTGAATGATACCACTGACTTTTTGTCCAAGTTATCAGACGTGACGATGCCGAGGGACGCCATTTTGGCCTCCTTCGACATCGTCAGTCTGTATACTTCTATACAACATGACATAGGGTTGGCAGTTGTGGAATCCGCTCTAGCTAACTCTGATTACACCATTGAGGCGCAAACTTTTTTCCTGGCTTTATTACGCATGATTTTATATAATAATTATTTCCTTTTCGGAGATGATTATTATATGCAAATCAGAGGGACGGCCATGGGGACGAATGTGGCCCCCACTTACGCCAACATGGTCGTCTCCCATTTGGAGGAACAGCACGTCTATGTGTCCCACCACTTCAGCCATGTGCTGGGGTGGTGGAGATACATAGACGATATTTTTGTTATTTGGACAGGTACTGCCTCCGAGTTACACCTGTTTCACGATTACTTAAATAGCCTGATTCCTGACATACAATTTACTTTCGAATTCTCTACCCACACGTTACACTTTCTAGATGTTAATGTACGATGCACGGATGGTGCACTCAGCACTGAGGTTTATACTAAGCCTACTGATCGCAACACCGTCCTGAGGTTTGATAGTGCTCATCCCCGGACGATGGTGCGGTCATTACCTTATAGCCAGTTCATCAGAGCTAAACGTATAATCAGTGATACTACATTGCTTAATACAACATTGGAAACTATGACACACAGCTTTAGACAAAGACAGTATCCAGCCGCTGTATTGCAGCAACAACTACAACGCATCAAACAAAAAGAAAGAAACGAATTATTTCAGGTTACACAACGGAAGCAATTCCAGAGAATACCCTTCGTTTCCACTTTTTGTGAAGCGAGTCCATACGTTAACAAAATTCTCAACAAACACTGGCCAGTTCTTAAAACTGAACATAAAAATATCTCTGAATTCTGCAGTAAACCGCTCTTCTCTTACAAGAGAGCTCGTAACATAAAAGACAAATTAGTCAAAAACAATATAGGCTCACAAAAAAGTACCCGTCAATTACTTTTGGCCCCCAAAAATTGTGGCAGTTACCCGTGCCTTCACTGTGTAAACTGCAAATACATGGTGAAGGGACGTGAATTCATCCACCCACAGACTGGGATCTCTTACCCCCTTAAATTTTATTTGACCTGTGACTCGTGTTTTGTGATTTATGTTTTATGGTGCCCCTGTAAACTTTTATACGTCGGTGAAACCACCTGTGACTTTAAGTCCAGGTTTAACCAACACCGGTTTTCCATACGGAAAAAACGTATGGACCTGCCGGTTTCACACCACTTCGCGGACATGGACCATGTAGAGGGAGACCTCAAGTTTATGATCCTCGATCATGTTCCGTTACCGCGGACTGGAGGTGACCGCATTAAAATGCTCAAAAAACGCGAGTCCGAATGGATTTTCAAGCTACAAACCATTCGACCGAAGGGCTTGAATGTAGAATATAGGCCATGGCTCTTCATATGACTTTCCCCGGTTCTGTCCCTGTCGGTATATGTGTCGAAAAAATTGTTCTGTTTTTAATGAATATATTTGGATAATATAATTCTTTTATTATTTCACTTTCAGGACCTTCTGCTGGATGGGCTCAGCTCAACGGGAGGCGAGATGCTCATTGTTTGGACTTATGCGGCTCATTCCCTGATTACTGCATATTATACTACACATTTATTACTGCTACAAGCGTATCTACTACTGTGGAGGATTTTTTCACCTGATAAGGGGTTAATTCGTGACGAGCATGGTGGGAGGGTGATGGCTGCCGCTGTCCCCTCCCCCTTTTTGCTCGTAGATGCCCGGTGACGGTGCATCGCAGGATAGCACGTCACCTGACACCATACCCTAGGTGATTTATCCTTGTATCGCTGTATTATCTATTGAATTTACTGCCAGGACGCTTGTTTCTATACTTTTTTGAATGACAGCGCTACGTTCTGCTGCTTGTCATGTGACGTTTTTCTGAGAGGTCACGTGAGACGTTTCAGTGACGTCACGGACATGCGCAGTTGCAGTTCCAGGACGCCGTTTCCATGTGGAGCAACACGCTACATTGTATCCTCCCTCCATTGAGCACGCCTGATCCTACGCTCGGTCCTGTTATGCTTACACATGTACAGGTGATATTGATGCACTATTGATTGTCACTTATGTATTTCACGGTAATATTGTTATATATACGTATCTGAAATCTTTGCATATACCGATCACGGTTTTGATTCTCGCCACCCCCCGGGTTGGTCACATTTCTATTTTTATGATATGTATCGATATTCTGTTTTTTGTAAAGTTTAGCTAATTGTCACTGATGAATGTGAATTGATCATGACTGCATAAATACCCAGAATTCTCACATTATTGTATTGCTTGAAAATGGTCCCAGCAAGTGGACCGAAACGTCGCATGGGTGAATAAAGGGTCCCACTTTTTTCACTAAACGGATGTGCCGCGGTGTCTTTCTTCATTTTACATCATACACCTTGGTAAGGTGTTTCCACTGCTGGCACCCCAACTTCTAATACTGAGGAGTGCTGCCTTGAACTTCCATTTCTTTATCTATTATCTATCTATTATCTATCTATCTATCTATCTATCTATCTATCTATTATCTATCTATCTATCTATTATCTATCTATTATCTATCTATCTATCTATTATCTATCTATTATTTATCTATTATCTATTATCTGTCTATTATCTATCTATCTATTATCTATCTATTATCTATCTATTATCATCTATCTATCTATCTATCTATCTATCTATCTATCTATCTATCTATCTATCTATCATCTATCTATCTATTATCATCCATCTATCTATCTATCTATCTATCTATCTATTATCTATCTATCTATCTATCTATCTATCATCTATCTATCTATTATCTATCTATTTATTATCTATCTATTATCTATCTATCTATCTATCTATCTATCTATCTATCTATCTATCTATCTATCTATCTATCTAGAAAAAGAAAAAAAGATGAGCAGCACACAATTTGCAGAGGTGCAATCCCTTGGGTAGATCACGGACTTGATCCAGTAAGTTATATATGTAGAAGAATCCAAGGCAGCACACGAATAACGGTGAAAAAGTGGTGTTTATTCCCACATGTGCAGACAGCAACGTTTCAGCTCTCTCAATGGAGCCTTTGTCAAGCCATAACAATCAGTGCAAACTCACATGTTTAAATAGCATACATAATTACTGTGTGCATTACATGATTATACAGAACATTACATAATTATACAAAAGTAATCTATAAAAAATTCATCCTGGTTACTCAAATGAGTGTCACATACTTGTAATACATCGACTCCACAATTCATATTCAATATTGTAGTTGAACAGTGTCCCCAACTCACTTGATTGTGATGTGTGTACATAATTCTTAATAATTACATTCAGGTGCCTGTGATTGTGTAATATTAAAAACGTACAAGGAAAACTCACATACTGGAGGAGAGCAGGAATCACACGGCGTCCGGAAATTACAAGCGCGCATGCGCGGAACTTCATCAGTCCCGCGAGACCGTCAATGTAACACAGAGTTCAGAGACCCACAACCAAGATGGCCGCACCTGAGCAGAAGCGATCTGCGCATGTCCATTCCCGTCCCTGGGCGGAGTCAGCATAGCCGGCGTGACAGTCATGTGTCCTGTCGCAAGGTGTAAACAACCCACCACGTCATGGACTATTTAGCGATCATACGCTGCAAGTATTTACTCATCTCAAAACAGGGGTCCAGCGGTTTATTCAAAAACAGTGGCATACACCACCTATATATATTACCACCTCATCCCAATATTCAGCAAGACATTATATTCACGTCCACGTGGTTCATACAAACAGATGACAGTCTCTCAGGCCCGCGGTCTGCAACCGAAGACCCCGGGCTTGTGCGGCAGCTGCAGGCATGGATGCCACCATTCGGAGGCCCCAAGCCACAGCTGTCCCAGGGAGAGAGGCATCACAACAACCATTCACTACACATATCTCATGTCACCGCCCCTGCTCCGTACACCTGTCAACCGGGAAAGATCACGCCCACGATCGTCATCAGACCACGCCCTCTCCCCGGTCCCAGGTCTCAGAACTCTGATCATGCAAGATATAACATTATAAAAATATGTGAACATAATCGCTAAAAGGTTGCCGATCGATCCTGCCTTCATCCAGTATATTCAGAGATAATCCAATTGTAAAGCTTAGTTTCATTTTGATCTAAAAAATAATAAAGAAACAATGTTATTGTTCACTATTATTAAATGCTTGCACTTAAATACAGCCTTACTCCCGAGGTAAGTAGAATTTCTCAGAACCCCAATATGTATAGGTCACAGGACAAAACAGTAAAAGAAAGAAAAAGGTCACCAACAATCATAACATACAGTACACAAAAGGGTAGGGAAATAAAACAATACTGAAAGAATCAAATCACCCTAAAATCCACATTGAGCCCCATTGGTTTGAGAGTCTGCAGCTCAAAAATCCAATAGAGCTCTCTTCTCTTAAGACGTGTAGTCCTGTCCCCACCCCGTCTGGGTAAGAGCACTTGTTCTAGAATCCTAAATTTTAAATCGCGCTCCATATGACCTGCTTTTGTGAAGTGTTTAGGCACAGGTAAATCCAGCCTCTTCTTTCTGATAGTATATCGGTGCTGATTTAATCTGGTCTTGACATCCCAGGTTGTTTCTCCAACGTACCATAGTCCACAAGGACATGATAGTAAATAAACAGCGTAGGTTGAGTCACATGTCAGGTACTGTTTAATATACACTGTCTTCCCATTTGTTGGATTACTAAATGACTCTCCCTTTAACATATATGGGCAGTTCACACACCCGTGACACGGGTAGCAGCCCTTCCGAGACGAGCCAAAGTACGTGGCACAGTCAATCCTACTTGAACCCACATCAGATCTGACTAGTTTATCACCCAGATTCCGGCTTCTTCGGAACGAACACAGTGGGGGAACCTTAAATTCCTCAACCTTGTCAAAACCACTGGCCAAAATTGACCAGTGTTTCATGACAATGGACGACACCTGTGGACTACCATTACAATAATCCGTAACTAGAGGTATTCTAGATAAGGACTTTTTAGATCTTACCAGATCACCATCTCTCATCCTCACTTTTGTCTTCTGGATGCTATCTGCAACAAGCTTGTTGGGGTAACCCCTCACCTTAAATTTACTGGTCATTTCACATAAACGTTGGTCCCTCAATGGACCTTTCCCAACTATCCTAGCCACACGTAACATCTGACTCAGGGGAAGAGATTCAATCATCGGCCTGGGATGGCGACTCTCAAATCTAACCAAGGTATTTTTGTCTGTAGATTTGACAAAAAGGTCGGTGACCAGGGTCTCACCCTGAATCATCACCTCTGTATCAAGAAATTGCATTGTTTTTTTTGAGTATAATACCGTGAATTTGACACTAGTATCAATATCGTTCAAAAATGAATGAAACGCCATGAGGTCCTCTGTGGCGCCCACCCATATCAAGAACACATCATCTATGTATCTATCTATCTATGATATGTGAGGTACGAGCTGTAATTTATACCTCACATATCAGTACACTGCTGTATATACTATATATCTGTACACTGCATCTATTATACCTCGTACCTCACATATCAGTACACTGCTGTATATACTATATATCTGCACACACTGCATCTATTATACCTCGTACCTCACATATCAGTACACTGCTGTATATACTATATATCAGTACACACTGCGTCTATTATACCTCGTACCTTACATATCAGTACACTGCTGTATATACTATATACCTGTACACACTGCATCTATTATACCTCGTACCTCACATATCAGTACACTGCTGTATATACTATATATCTGTACACACTGCAACTATTATACCTCGTACCTCACATATCAGTACACTGCTGTATATACTATATATCTGTACACACTGCGTCTATTATACCTCGTACCTTACATATCAGTACACTGCTGTATATACTATATATCTGTACACTGCATCTATTATACCTCATACCTCACATATCAGTACACTGCTGTATATACTATATATCTGTACACACTGCATCTATTATACCTCGTACCTCACATATCAGTACACTGCTGTATATACTATATATCTGTACACACTGCATCTATTATACCTGTTACCTCACATATCAGTACACTGCTGTATATACTATATATCTGTACACACTGTATCTATTATACCTCGTAGCTCACATATCAGTACACTGCTGTATATACTATATACCTGTACACACTGCATCTATTATACCTCATACCTCACATATCAGTACACTGCTGTATATACTATACATCTGTACACACTGCATATATTATACCTCGTACCTCACATATCAGTACACTGCTGTATATACTATATATCTGTACACTGCATCTATTATACCTCGTACCTCACATATCAGTACACTGCTGTATATACTATATATCTGTACACACTGCATCTATTATACCTCGTACCTCACATATCAGTACACTGCTGTATATACTATATATCTGTACACACTGCATCTATTATACCTCGTACCTCACATATCAGTACACTGCTGTATATACTATATATCTGTACACACTGCATCTATTATACCTCGTACCTTACATATCAGTACACTGCTGTATATACTATATATCTGTACACTGCATCTATTATACCTCGTACCTCACATATCAGTACACTGCTGTATATACTATATATCTGTACACACTGCATCTATTATACCTCGTACCTCACATATCAGTACATTGCTGTATATACTATATACCTGTACACACTGCATCTATTATACCTCATACATCACATATCAGTACACTGCTGTATATACTATATATCTGTAAACTGCATCTATTATACCTCGTACCTCACATATCAGTACACTGCTGTATATACTATATATCTGTACACACTGCATCTATTATACCTCATACCTCACATATCAGTACACTGCTGTATATACTATATATCTGTACACTGCATCTATTATACCTCGTACCTCACATATCAGTACACTGCTGTATATACTATATATCTGTACACTGCATATATTATACCTCGTACCTCACATATCAGTACACTGCTGTATATACTATATATCTGTACACACTGCATCTATTATACCTCGTACCTTACATATCAGTACACTGCTGTATATACTATATATCTGTACACTGCATCTATTATACCTCGTACCTCACATATCAGTACACTGCTGTATATACTATATATCTGTACACACTGCATCTATTATACCTCGTACCTCACATATCAGTACACTGCTGTATATACTATATATCTGTACACACTGCATCTATTATACCTCGTACCTCACATATCAGTACACTGCTGTATATACTATATACCTGTACACACTGCATCTATTATACCTCGTACCTCACATATCAGTACACTGCTGTATATACTATATATCTGTACACTGCATATATTATACCTCGTACCTCACATATCAGTACACTGCTGTATATACTATATATCTGTACACACTGCATCTATTATACCTCGTACCTCACATATCAGTACACTGCTGTATATACTATATATCTGTACACTGCATCTATTATACCTCATACCTCACATATCAGTACACTGCTGTATATACTATACATCTGTACACACTGCATCTATTATACCTCGTACCTCACATATCAGTACACTGCTGTATATACTATATATCTGTACACACTGCATCTATTATACCTCATACCTCACATATCAGTACACTGCTGTATATACTATATATCTGTACACACTGCATCTATTATACCTCATATATCAGTACACTGCTGTATATACTATATACCTGTACACACTGCATCTATTATACCTCGTACCTCACATATCAGTACACTGCTGTATATACTATATATCTGTACACACTGCATCTGTTATACCCCGTACCTCACATATCAGTACACTGCTGTATATACTATATATCTGTACACACTGCATCTATTATACCTCACATATCAGTACACTGCTGTATATACTATATATCTGTACACACTGCATCTATTATACCTCACATTACAGTACACTGCTGTATATACTATATATCTGTACACACTGCATCTATTATATCTCATACCTCACATATCAGTACACTGCTGTATATACTATATATCTGTACACACTGCATCTGTTATACCCCGTACCTCACATATCAGTACACTGCTGTATATATTATATATCTGTACACTGCATCTATTATACCTCATACCTCACATATCAGTACACTGCTGTATATACTATATATCTGTACACACTGCATCTATTATACCTCGTACCTCACATATCAGTACACTGCTGTATATACTATATATCTGTACACTGCATCTATTATACCTCATACCTCACATATCAGTACACTGTTGTATATACTATATATCTGTACACACTGCATCTATTATGCCTCGTACCTCACATATCAGTACACTGCTGTATATACTATATATCTGTACACTGCATCTATTATACCCCGTACCTCACATATCAGTACACTGCTGTATATACTATATATCTGTACACACTGCATCTATTATACCTCACATATCAGTACACTGCTGTATATACTATATATCTGTACACACTGCATCTATTATACCTCACATTACAGTACACTGCTGTATATACTATATATCTGTACACACTGCATCTATTATATCTCATACCTCACATATCAGTACACTGCTGTATATACTATATATCTGTACACACTGCATCTGTTATACCCCGTACCTCACATATCAGTACACTGCTGTATATATTATATATCTGTACACTGCATCTATTATACCTCATACCTCACATATCAGTACACTGCTGTATATACTATATATCTGTACACACTGCATCTATTATACCTCGTACCTCACATATCAGTACACTGCTGTATATACTATATATCTGTACACTGCATCTATTATACCTCATACCTCACATATCAGTACACTGTTGTATATACTATATATCTGTACACACTGCATCTATTATGCCTCGTACCTCACATATCAGTACACTGCTGTATATACTATATATCTGTACACTGCATCTATTATACCTCGTACCTCACATATCAGTACACTGCTGTATATACTATATATCTGTACACACTGCATCTATTATACCTCATACCTAACATATCAGTACACTGCTGTATATACTATATATCTGTACACACTGCATCTATTATACCTCGTACCTCTCATATCAGTACACTGCTGTATATACTATATATCTGTACACACTGCATCTATTATACCTCGTACCTCACATATCAGCACACTGCTGTATACACTATATATCTGTACACTGCATCTATTATACCTCGTACCTCTCATATCAGTACACTGCTGTATATACTATATATCTGTACACACTGCATCTATTATACCTCGCACCTCACATATCAGCACACTGCTGTATACACTATATATCTGTACACTGCATCTCTTATACCTCGTACCTCACATATCAGTACACCGCTGTATATACTATATATCCGTACACACTGAATCTATTATACCTTGTACCTCACATATCAGTACACTGCTGTATATACTATATATCTGTACACTGCATCTATTATACCTCGTACCTCACATATCAGTACACTGCTGTATATACTATATATCTGTACACACTGCATCTATTATACCTCATACCTCACATATCAGTACACTGCTGTATATACTATATATCTGTACACACTGCATCTATTATACCTCATACCTCACATATCAGTACACTGCTGTATATACTATATATTTGTACACTGCATCTATTATACCTCGTACCTCACATATCAGTACACTGCTGTATATACTATATACCTGTACACACTGTATCTATTATCCCTCATACCTCACATATCAGTACACTGCTGTATATACTATATATCTGTACACACTGCATCTATTATACCTCATACCTCACATATCAGTATACTGCTGTATATACTATATATCTGTACACACTGCATCTATTATACCTCGTACCTCACATATCAGTACACTGCTGTATATACTATATATCTGTACACACTGCATCTATTATACCTCATACCTCACATATCAGTACACTGCTGTATATAATATATATCTGTACACTGCATCTATTATACCTCGTACCTCACATATCAGTACACTGCTATATATACTATATATCTGTACACACTGCATCTATTATACCTCGTACCTCACATATCAGTACACTGCTGTATATATTATATATCTGTACACACTGCGTCTATTATACCTCGTACCTCACATATCAGTACACTGCTGTATATACTATATATCTGTACACTGCATCTATTATACCTCGTACCTCTCATATCAGTACACTGCTGTATATACTATATATCTGTACACTGCATCTATTATACCTCGTACCTCACATATCAGTACACTGCTGTATATACTATATATCTGTACACACTGCATCTATTATACCTCGTACCTCACATATCAGTACACTGCTGTATATACTATATATCAGTACACACTGCATCTATTATACCTCGTACCTCACATATCAGTACACTGCTGTATATACTATATATCTTTACACTGCATCTATTATTCCTCATACCTCACATATCAGTACACTGCTGTATATACTATATATCTGTACACACTGCATCTATTATACCTCGTACCTCACATATCAGTACACTGCTGTATATACTATATATCTGTACACACTGCATCTATTATACCTCGTACCTCACATATCAGTACACTGCTGTATATACTATATATCTGTACACACTGCATCTATTATACCTCGTACCTCACATATCAGTACACTGCTGTATATACTATATATCTGTACACTGCATCTATTATACCTCGTACCTTACATATCAGTACACTGCTGTATATACTATATATCTGTACACACTGCATCTATTATACCTCGTACCTCACATATCAGTACACTGCTGTATATACTATATATCTGTACACACTGCATCTATTATACCTCGTACCTCACATATCAGTACACTGCTGTATATACTATATATGTGTACACTGCATCTATTATACCTCGTAACTCACATATCAGTACACTGCTGTATATACTATATATCTGTACACACTGCATCTATTATACCTCGTACCTTACATATCAGTACACTGCTGTATATACTATATATCTGTACACACTGCATCTATTATACCTCGTACCTCACATATCAGTACACTGCTGTATATACTATATATCTGTACACTCTGCATCTATTATACCTCATACCTCACATATCAGTACACTGCTGTATATACTATATATCTGTACACACTGCATCTATTATACCTCGTACCTCACATATCAGTACACTGCTGTATATACTATATATCTGTACACTGCATCTATTATACCTCGTACCTCACATATCAGTACACTGCTGTATATACTATATATCTGTACACACTGCATCTATTATACCTCGTACCTCACATATCAGTACACTGCTGTATATACTATATATCAGTACACTGCATCTATTATACCTCGTACCTCACATATCAGTACACTGCTGTATATACTATATATCTGTACACACTGCATCTATTATACCTCGTACCTCACATATCAGTACACTGCTGTATATACTATATATCTGTACACACTGCATCTATTATACCTCGTACCTCACATATCAGTACACTGCTGTATATACAATATACCTGTACACACTGCATCTATTATACCTCGTACCTCACATATCAGTACACTGTTGTATATACTATATATCTGTACACTGCATCTATTATACCTCATACCTCACATATCAGTACACTGCTGTATATACTATATATCTGTACACACTGCATCTATTATACCTCGTACCTCACATATCAGTACACTGCTGTATATACTATATATCTGTACACACTGCATCTATTATACCTCGTACCTCACATATCAGTACACTGCTGTATATACTATATATCTGTACACACTGCATCTATTATACCTCGTACCTCACATATCAGTACACTGCTGTATATACTATATATCTGTACACTGCATCTATTATACCTCGTACGTCACATATCAGTACACTGCTGTATATACTATATATCTGTACACACTGCATCTATTATACCTCGTACCTCACATATCAGTACACTGCTGTATATACTATATATCTGTACACACTGCATCTATTATACCTCGTACCTCACATATCAGTACACTGCTGTATATACTATATATCTGTACACTGCATCTATTATACCTCGTACCTCACATATCAGTACACTGCTGTATATACTATATATCTGTACACACTGCATCTATTATACCTCGTACCTCACATATCAGTACACTGCTGTATATACTATATATCTGTACACACTGCATCTATTATACCTCGTACCTCACATATCAGTACACTGCTGTATATACTATATATCTGTACACACTGCATCTATTATACCTCGTACCTCACATATCAGTACACTGCTGTATATACTATATATCTGTACACTGCATCTATTATACCTCGTACCTCACATATCAGTACACTGCTGTATATACTATATATCTGTACACACTGCAT